>NC_046658.1:115360121-115380910 GCF_010883055.1 Belonocnema kinseyi | reverse complement strand
AATCCCCTAAGCACCTCCCTGGCCCCGCTACTGCCTTTTCATTTTTTTAACATTTTAAAAAGATCTTCAGAATTTCAATAATAAGGTTCCAACATGTGGAATAGAAGAGGGCAAGTTTACTCTCTGTTGTATCGACAAGCGCTACGCTACGACCACTGATAACAGATAACAGTATTATCCCTGATAATGTAGGAATGAAGTAGTTGATCCCCTAAGAATTGATTTTTTTATAGGTAAGGTTGGAATCTACGAATAATACCGACCAGAAAATTGTTTATGTTTTATCACGGCCCACTTAAGACAGCGTTTAGAGAACGATTTGGGATATAATAACACGTGGATGTATTTTTTAAAAAGGTGTCCTTATAAAGTTATAAACAATCAATGTTTCATAAAATGTGTTACAAAGCCTACTATCATAGAATGGAACGGTTTCACTAATTTTTTTTTAATTTTTATATTTTTAGAGTAAGGATTCCTTTCACTTCATTTTCTAATCACTAGAATTAAACCATTGAATCGAACTTAAGTTTTGTCTATTTTTTAAATATCGATTTGGTAGCTCAACTTTTCCAATTTTTATGTTTGACATTCCACTTTTATGAAGAAACATAAATTTTAAAATTAATTACATTTTTAATCGGGCAATATGAAAAAATATATCTAGGTCATGATATCAGTAATTATATGTTATTTAGGTTTATTATTTTAGAGTAAAAATAAAAGGACACCTATTTCATAGATTAACGACAGATTTGATCTTTTTAAATCATATGAATTGCTATTCTATTTTTTTAATACAGTATTTTTCAAACGAGCAAAGATATTCTGGCATTTATTCTTTTATTCACAGCGGAAATTCTGGCCGGTTAGATTTAAAAAAAAATACAAAAAGCGTTCCTTTTCCTAAAATTCTTAAAAGTCAATTTTGTAAAATAAATACTTTTTAAATTACTAATTTTGGAGAGCAATATATGGTAATATATTCTGCAAGTTACCTAAGTTTCATCCTTTCTGTAAAGCTTCACCTTTTAAAATTAGTCTCATATTTTGTTTACAGTTTCTGATTATATAAGAAAGGCATCCTATTAGTTTCAGGTATGTAAATTTCTATTTTAGAATGTAAAGCAGTAGTTTATCGACAATGAAATTCAAGAAATTCTAAAAAAAATCAGAATTTGGAAAGTAGGGTTTATGAAAAAATCCACTTTCAAGAGCTTTAGAAAAATATCCACTATTTTTTCATTTTTATAAATTTTTTAAATAATCAATTAAAAGTTCAAGAACTACCACGTCGAATACATTTTTATTTTATATGTTTAAATTCCTTTATTTTCTGTAAAAAATGAAGTATCCAAATACAGTGAAACACTTCAATAGCCCTCCCTTCTATAGCGATTCCAAGAATCAAAGTCGCGCCGTAGGCAGATATAACAGGAACTGCGCGGGGGCCGCGGGGTCTGCGTTTGTCACTCAGACGAGCAGTCAAGCGTGAACAAACAAAAGCGAAGCGGGCTGCAATGAGTGAGTTCACACTCAAGGTCAGCCCTAAAATCGGACATGCAACAATTTTTCTAATTTTGCACCTCGATTTCAAATTGTGACCAAGCCCATGAAGAGCGTAGAAAAAATCTGAAATGTATTGAACACAATCTTGGAAAGCTGGCCGAAACATGTGATCACCGAGTAAAACTCGACGCAGATACGCTTGGAAATACTTTAAATACTGGGAATATTTTTCAAGTTTAATAAGAAAAAATCTGACAAATTCTCCATAATATTGCTATTACTTCCCTAATTCATGCCAGAAGTTGGTCAGCACAATTTCTTTTAGAGGTCATTCGACGCGAAATGGAAAAAATTTTCCAATGGTTTTTTAAAACAATTTTCACTTCTTCTTTTTAACAAATAATTACATTTTAAAGACAGCAGTAAATTTAAATACTAGCTGCACTAGTTGTACCGCCAATTTACAGTGGTAATGTAATAAATGCAAATTCATACGCAAATCTGAAAATTAATTAATATACTAGAATGAACAGTTTTAATGGTAGTTCCCGGAACATGATTATTAATCTGGCAAGTTACATTTATTGCCAATATTAATAAAAATTTCTATTAGTAATGAATCCTCATTAGAGTTTCTAAACAATTTACATCTTAATCCAGAAGCACCTATAAATGCTAAAAAAAAGTTATTGGAAACACTTAAAAATAGTATCCTACAAAATAATAACACGAATTAGGTTAAATAATCATTAACTCATCGTGATTAAATAAATTTATTTTTCTCAATAATATCGAAATGGTAATAATATCAAAAAGTATTGCGAAAATTTCATTTCAATCCGTTACTGAATTTTTTATCTCTTATTTGATCTTGAAGTAGTTCCAAGTAAGTACTCTTTAAAATAGTAATATTTGCACTCATAACATTATAAAATATTAAAAATCTAGTACCAATGATTTTAATATAACTTCACTGAACACTTAAATCCTTAAGAATGGTTATTTTCTTATTAACACTTATTTGACCTGTACAATATAGAGCATCAAATAAGGGATAAAAATAAGCCAGTAACTACAAAAATATCGTACCTCATTATGATTTTTCAGCAATTATATGGTAACTATGACAGAGAGAAGTAGAGAGTCACAATGCATTAGAAATATCAGTCGATAGAAACATGGCGCCCCCTACTCGCCCGTATACCCGTGATGGCCGTGTGCAAAGAAACTGCACCACCGACAATGACCGACATGAGGTAAATGAAAGTGGCCCTCAACCCTTAAGATGTGTGCGTCGCGTGGCCACCGTAGGTATATCGCACCCAATTTCGTGATATCGGCTCTAACTCAGGCAGATTTAGAATTAAGATTGTTGGTATTTTACTGTTCGATCCCGAAGCAAGCAATTTTTGACAGATACAATCTGACAGATAAATGGGTCAATTTTGTGTGTTTTTAACTGTCCAGTGTTTCACCTTAAAATCCGTTTGCAGATTTTGTATATTTGTGCTTTAATTATTATCCATAGCTGGTTCAATTTAATACCAGAGTAAGCAAATCTGCAAATACCTCAAGAAATTTTAGGTTATGTTTCTATGTTTACCTTTCAGCTCCACTCTCCTCATAATTGTTTTCAGGTTCTTTTTTTCAGAATTATCACACCAGGTGCGATAGAAAAATCGTTGGATTAGCAACATCAACCCCTAAATATTTGACTTAAAACAAAAAGTCAACCACATATTGTAAGTCACAAAAAATTAAACAAATGTACAACTTCAAGTCGGGTGGTCACTGACTGGGAAACCCGGGAACTATAGCCCAGATTTTTGAACACCAAGAAGTACCCTAGAGATTAGAGGAAAACCTGGAATTTTCCATATTAATTTTTTTATTTGGTTGATGATTTTATCTAAATTTTCCTAAAAAGTCATCTTTTTTTGGGTAGCAAAATCAACTATATTGATGAACACTCGTCTCTTTCGACCAGCTAGTTCTATCTTTTAGATTTTTTATTATTTAAATTAGAAACAGTTAAATTCATTTTAAACAATACGAATTTTCAACGAAATACTTAAATTCTCAACTAAGAAAAAGTAATACGAGAAACAAACAGTTGAATATTCAGTTAAAAAAATTAATTAAAAAAATAAGATTTTTCAACAAAAGAAATTAATTTTGAACTAATTGTAAGATTACGAATCTTTTACCAATAAAATGAATTTTAAAGGAAGTAGTTCAACTTTCAACCAACAAGTTGAATTTTCAAAAAAATACTTGAATTCTCAATTAAAACAAATTAGTTTTCAACCAAATAGTTCAATTTTTAACCAAATAGTTAAATTTTCGTTTAAAAAATTGAGTTTTAACTCAGAATATAAATTTTCAACAAAAGAGATGAATTATGAAGAAAATAGTTTAACTTTAAACCAAAGAGTGGAATTTTCAATCAAAGAATATGCATTTTTTACAAAAAACGCATTAGTTGATATTTCAGGCAAAGAAGATTTTAAATTATAACTTAATAAGAAATTAATTTTTAACCAAAATAAGAATTTTTAATAAAATAGTTCAATTTTTAACAAGCGATGAATTTTCAACTAAGATTCTGAATCTTCAACCGGAAAAATGAATTTTGAAGAAAGTAGTTCAACTTTTAAGCAATTCATCTTTTTGGTTAAAGATTAATAATGTCAGTTGAAAATTCATTTTTTTTGTTTGTTTTTTTGTTTTTTTTTTTTTTGAAAATTTATATTCTGGCTTAAAACTCAATTTTTCAACTGAAAATTTAACTATTTGGTTAAAAATTAAACTAAAATTAGTTAGAAATTTATTTCTTTTAGTGAAACATTTTTCGTTAATTCATTTTTGTAACTCAATATTCAATTGTTTGTTTTAAAATTTAAAAGTTGAACTACTTTCTTCAAAATTCATTTTTCCGGTTGAAGATTCACAATCTTAGTTGAAAATTCATCTTTTGTTAAAAATTGAACTATTTTATTAAAAATTCTTATTTTGGTTAAAAATTAATTTTTTTATTAAATTATAATTTAAAATCTTCTTTGGCTGAAATATCAACTAATGCGTTTTTTGTAAAAAATGCATATTCTTTGATTGAAAATTCCACTCTTTGGTTTAAAGTTAAGCTATTTTCTTCATAATTCATTTCTTTTGTTGAAAATTTATATTCTGAGTTAAAACTCAATTTTTTAAATGAAAATTTAACTATTTGGTTAAAAATTGAACTATTTGGTTGAAAACTAATTTGTTTTAATTGAGAATTCCAGTATTTTGTTGAAAATTCAACTTGTTGGTTGAAAGTTGAACTACTTCCTTTAAAATTCATTTTATTGGTAAAAGATTCGTAATCTTACAATTAGTTCAAAATTAATTTCTTTTGTTGAAAAATCTTATTTTTTTAATTAATTTTTTTAAGTGAATATTCAACTGTTTGTTTCTCGTATTACTTTTTCTTAGTTGAGAATTTAAGTATTTCGTTGAAAATTCGTATTGTTTGAATGAATTTAACTGTTTCTAATTTAAAAAATAAAAGATCTAAAAGATCGAACTAGCTGGTCGAAATAGACGAGTGTTCATCAATATAGTTGATTTTGCTACCCAAAAAAAGATGACTTTTTAGGAAAATTTAGATAAAATTATCAACAAAATAAAAAAATTAATATGGAAATTTCCGGGTTTTCCTCTAAACTCTAGGGTACTTCTTGGTGTTCAAAAATCTGGGCTATAGTTCCCGGGTTTCCCAGTCAGTGACCACCCGACTTGAAGTTGTACACTTGTTTAATTTTTTGTGACTTACAATATGTGGTTGACTTTTTTTTTAAGTCAAATATTTAGGGGTTGATGTTGCTAATCCAACGATTTTTCTATCGCACCTGGTGTGATAATTCTGAAAAAAGAACCTGAAAACAATTATGAGGAGAGTGGAGCTGAAAGGTAAACATAGAAAAATAACCTACAATTTCTTGAAGTATTTGCAGATTTGCTTACTCTGGCATTAAATTGAACCAGCTATGGATAATAATTAAAGCACAAATATAAAAAATCTGCAAACGGATTTTAAGGTGAAACACTGGACAGTTAAAAACACACAAAATTGACCCATTTATCTGTCAGATTGTATCTGTAAAAAATTGCTTGCTTCGGGATCGAACAGTAAAATACCAACAAACTTAATTCTAAATCTGCCTGAGTTAGAGCCGATATCAGGTTGTGTGCGTGCGATATACCTACGATGGCCACGCGACGTACACATGTTAAGGGTTGAGGGCCACTTTCATTTACCTTATGTCGGTCATTGTCGGTGGTGCAGTTTCTTTGCACACCGACCGAGTTCTGGAATCACTCGTGGATTTAAGACCGATATATATATATATATATATATATATATATATTAATCAAATGGCCATCACGGGCATACGAGCGAGTAGGGGGCGCCATGTTTCTATCAACTGATATTTCTAATGCATTGTGACTCTATTTCTCTCTGAGTATAAGACAATGTGAATTTAGAGAATTACTGAAAAATCTTAATATCCAAAGCAAAACTCATTTTAAGCCTTGATAACGAAATTATATTCAAACTATTAAGTTATTTTAGTTAACATTCTTCACGAATCATGATATACATAATTAGGTCAAGCCCTATTCACACTCATTCTTTGAATTTTAACATACATTCTATTTATTATCGTTACGCATAACAATTACGAGTATCTACGCTTCACAGATTGTCGCACATCTTTTTAGGACCTTACGCGTTAAAAACGCTGAATTACTACTTTGAATAAATTAACATCGTTCCTGATTATGATCATTATCACTACTCAGGTCACTCAATTTAGACGACGCAATGTATGTGTTCGCTTTGCCTCGCTATTATTCGTCAAAAAATTACATCTCATAGGTTCATCGATCAAAAATTTCTTCTCTCCAGTGCATTCATTTGAATTTCATTTGTTTGGTTTGCTCTGAAGAACCAAACCGTTCGATTAATTTGAAAAACAGTTTCATTCTTGAAGTGAATTCGCTGCCTTTAACTGAAGCGATTGCTTGTTGTTTTTAAAATATACACTATGCAGGAAGTTTAGTTTTAAAACATCTATGCAATTAGTGAACAGATATTCAAATAGATTTTTAAACCAGAAATTATTCCAAACAATGATATTCAAAGAATTAACATTTATTCACTTAATAAAAGAACAATTTATTACTTTCACGATCCACAAAAAATAAACTGACAGTTATATTTATGAATGTTTTGTTGCAATTATCATTGTAATTAGTATTGCAATTTTAAAATTTCTTTGTTAGGCCGAAGTTAAAATGCTAATAATCGAGAGGTTTCATTCTAGCAAATTGGTAGTAATTTGGCATCTAAAAGAAGTCAAGAAAAAAATTGATGTATTCCTAGAACATAAAGTTTTCGGTAAATATAATTTTTTTATTCAATCTTTTTTTATAATTATATTTTTTTTACAATTTACGAAGCAAACGCTTTTTGGATGTGGTTAATTGCAAATCAAATATATAATATTAGGAATTGAGAATGTTTTGTCAGAACTTTTGCATTTCACCCTATGCTTTCTACCATAGATTACCAACTTCTAATAATAACTTTACCATTTGGGCCAGTTTAACATTTTTAATCAGTCTTTACCACATTATACTTTTATGTCAAACCTATCCAAAAATGCTGATTTTGTAAATTTAATTATAATTTTTGACGTTTTTTTGTATTATTTGCTTTTTAAGGAAGGCGTAATATAACTTCAACGCAAGCTAAGACACTATTGCATTCAGAAACTTCATTATTATGCTAGTCAGACATTGAAACAGTGTCAAATTAACTTGTATAAATTATTAATTTTTTGATTATTTGATGTTAAATGTAAAACAAGTGAATTAGTTATAGTTAGAGCAACAAGGACCTTCGGGTTCATCGGGAAGTTTCACACAAGACTTTAGAGTTTCAAAGAGTTTCGTTTGAAGCTGAGCAAAACAGTAAAATATAGGAAATGTGAGAAATGAAATTCACCTGAGCCCACTCTAAAAAAATGATTTCGGACTAAATGTTTTGACAATTACGTTAATATAAACATTGATTATGATCAAGAATTTTCATTAAAAGTATATCAGTTAAATGTTTGTGTCTTGTGATTCATAAATTTTATTGCATTCATCCAAGGATTTTCCTAATCATATTTTTTTCTAACTTTTATAATATAATGACAGTATTTTATCAATATAATATTTTCAAAGAATAATTTTCGATAAAAATGGTTATACATTTTTTCTGAAATACTTCCCATCGTCTGACTTGAGCGTTATGAATTAAATAAGATTTATGTTTTAGGGGTCATGCTCGAGTGAAGAATAGAATGGATCTGCTCTCATCCAGTTTCAATACATCAATTACGGGTTAGAACACACTGAGGAAAAGTATGATAGTCTCGTAGAAAGTGTGCAATGAAATGTAGGTTTCGATAAAAGATCGGATGAATCTAACTGGAAGAATATCTCGAGTGGAAATATCACAAATGGCGTCTAAATATTTTCAATTTTTTAGAATAGGTAGTTTTTATTTGAAACTCATATTTACAAATTTCAAGAAAATGACATTTCTTTGTTTATAGTTTTGGTTAAAAATTGTACCAAATCATTAACTTTAAAAATCCATTTCCTAACATCTCCACAAATAATAATTGACTAGCTCAATCAATTCGGCCTGTAATCAATCTCATTTCTTACTTACGCCACAATTAATTAATTCATTGACTGAGACACACATTTTCTCTTCGTTTTGGTTAGAATTTGTAGTGATAACTATTTTATACTTTCAAAATTCAAAATTTTGAAATAATTTTTCAAATATAAGGTTAGTTTACTTCAACTCGATTAGAGATCCTCTAGTTTGAGACACAAACTCACATGGATTCACAGAGCCTCGTCTCTGCGCATCGAGATTAGCCCGGAACCAGAAGTCCTCAGAAAGGGCGCGAAAGTTTGATAAGCGTTCACTTTCAATGCGTCCATTGACAGATATACGACTGATATACAACTATAGGCGGGACAGAAAAATTCATTTGCTTTTTGATGTCAATGCAGCATACACTGATAAATCATGTTTAATGATATATCAAAATAAGAAAAAATGTCTGGAACGAAACTTGTTTTACCAAAAAGACGAATTTTCCAAAAATTACCTGAATTTTCAACAAAAATGTAACTTTAAAAAAAAACGAATACTTACATTTTCAGTTAAAGGAATTAATATTTTTAACTGAAAAATCATTTTTAACACATTAGATAGGTTCTCAATCAAAAAAATAAGCTTTCAGTTATAATGAGGAATCTTCAATTTAACAAAAAATACTTTCAACCAAATAGATGAGTTTTCAACCAAGAAAAATATTTTTTTCTGAAAAAAAAACGATTTTTCAACAAAATACATGTATTTGTAACTAAAACAGATAAATTTTCAACCAAAAACAGAATGGTTACATTTTAAGTTAAGAAACTCAGTTTTCATCGAAAAAAATTAATGTTCTACTAAAATAATGAATCTTCGGCCAAAAAGAATAATTTTCTACCAAGGAAGTTGAAGTTTTAACTAAAAATAAGCTAAATTTTATATTTTAAATCAACACTGAAATACTTCATTTTCAGTAAAAAAAAAAATAATTTTCAACCGATAATGATAAATTTTTAACGAAATAGTTTAATTTTAAACTAAAAAATATGAATTAAAAAGAATTTCTACTAAAACTTCAAGAAAAAGTGTAAGTTTTTGATCCATTAGATGATTTTATTACGAGAAATTATTAATCTTTGACGGACCAAAAGAAATTATGTAAAAAAATATTGTATTTCTAACCAGAAAGATAAATTTTTAGCAAAGCAGATTGATGTTCTAACAAAAAAGGATGGATTTTCTCCAAGCAGATGAATTTTCAAACATAAAAATTCATTTTGTACAATCCACATGAATTTTTAACCAAATAGTTAAATTTCCAACTAAAGAAAGATTAATTTTAAACCAAATAACACAAAATTTGCAACAAAATAGTTTAGTTTTTAATAAACAAACAAAATACTTTGCAACCAAATGTCGAAAGATTATATTTATATTAAAAAAATAATTTTCAACTAAAGAAGGAACGAGTTTTCAACCAAATATTGTAACCAAGAACATTAATTTCCTACCAACGAACACTCGTTTTAACAAAATACATGAATGCTCAGCTAAAAAAGATAAATTTTAAACTAAAAATGGAACAGTTGAATTTTCAATTAAAAAAATGATTTTTTAAACCTTAAATCAGTGTTTTGAACAAAATACTTAAATTTATAACTAACAGGATTAATTTTTTTCGAAAAAGGCGAATTTCCATCAAGATGCCTGAATTTTAAACTAATAAAAATAATTTTCAAGCAAAAAATGAAATCGTTTTTTTACATATTTATGTTTTCACATATTTCATACAGGTTTGATATGTTTATATTTCATGTTATCTTCTTCCTCATTTTATTCTTCATATCTTCTTCCTCATTTTATTCTTCAAAATTGTAAATTTATTGTAAAATTTGGTTTGAAAATCACGATCTTTTTGTCACTTCTGGTTCCGGTTTAATCGTAGACAATCTAAAAAAGAAGAACTTATGACACAACACAACCTAGAGGATCTCTAACCTCATTAATATTATTTATACATGTATCAAAAAGTATAAACTTTTTTGAAATATTTTTGAACAATCAAGTAAATTAATTATAATACGGACAAAAGATTTTTTTCCTGAAAATATTAATATATACAACGAATAAGAAGATATTTCAAATTTTTTTTATGAATATGAAACCGCGTTGAAAAAAAGGTAAAGTCTAAACTGTCACTTTGTAGAATTGTGATTTAAGCTGTTGAGCTCCTTTTTTTTACTACCTGACTTCCAGTGAAATTGATGTGCGACGAACTCAGCGAGCGTGGCCGAACTTTACGCTTTTTGCACTATTCCTTGTTTTAACCTTTTGCTATCTGTAACAACTTCAAACGGAAAAGGTTTTTTTTTATAATGTGTTACAGATATAACACCAAGTCAAAGACATCAAAAGAGTATATCTAAAAAACCACCTATTTTACTGTTTCAATATTTATCTAAGCGCAGAACTTTTTTCTATAGTAATTTAATTTCTCACACTAAAACTGTACTCTTTAGGTGCAAAAAAGGTCCAAAAAGTATTTAAAACTTTGGAAATTTATCCAATTTAAAGTCGCATGTTTTACTAACTACATTTTTTCAATTCTATCCTCACTTATCGATTTTAAAGGGCATAGTTAGTTAAGAATATGTGGGCTGTCCGCGCAGATTTTTGGTCCAGATTTGCAGGATATGTTAGCAATAATGTCAATTATGGAATATTTTTTCTTGAAGGATAATCCCTTACAAAAAATCTCAACATTTTTCTTTGATTTTTTTCATGGAATGTACTTCACATTGATACCACGTGTGAAGATCGATGATTTAAGCATAGTAATTATCTGTGAACAAATAAATTTCTAGCGTAAAATGTTCAGACATTCTAAATATTTCTTGCAGAATTGCATTCTTCATAATATCATTGCAGGATATCTAAAAATGATTTACAGTCGGGGAAAATATTTTTATAATAATATCAATGAATACTTCAACAAAAGTAATTTAATAGAGACTCACGATGTTCAGCTAATTACAGCCTATATTTTTAATATAAAATGTAAGATAAATTAATGTTTTATTACGACTGCTTGAAAATAGATAATATTCGGAAAGTTTTCAAATACTTTTTAAAAACAAATTTACATTTTTTGTATTTTTTAATAAATAGACTCAATATTCTTTACGGAATAAACTTAAAATATTGTTTCGATGACTTCTTTTGATTTTTTTTTAAATTAGCGTCAACTGGCTATTAGTTAATAAATTTGTATTGAAAGATTCATAGTTTGATTCTTTTTCAATTAATTAGCTCAATTTCGCCAGGAAATAACCTAAAAATATTGTTTTTACGATTATTTGATATGATTCTTTGAATATTGAAAACAATTTTTAATTGGAGAAGGAAGTTTTACTAAAACATGCATAGTTTGAATATTTATTAATTAATAGGCACCAATTTTTGTTGAAATTAATTAAAAATGTCTTTATGTTGACTCTGAGTTATGATAAATTTCAAGTTGAACACATTTTTTGATTATTTTAACAATTGCTGTAAGCAAATGTTGATAATATTAACATCACTTTACCAAAAGCAAAGTGGCATGTCAAAGAGTCATTGTGAAAATATTTTTGGTAGATTTCGCAAAGAAAAAATGCAGTCTATTTATTGAAAATTAGTAAAACTATTCTTTTTTCAAATAAAAATGCTTAAAATAATTTTAAAAAATTGAAAATTTTCAAGGTATCACAGCTAACAATATATACTAACAATATATTCTTCATTTTTTCCGTTTAAAAGATTAGCGTATTTATTGAAACATGTTTAAATTGTGAATTTTTAATGAAAAAATGTTAAAATAATTACCAACCGTAAATTTGAAATTAATAAGATAGATACGCGCTAAGCTAAAAATAAACCATTTTTTTAACTTTAAAATAATTAAAATAATACATTTGCATAAAAAATAGTTTTAAAAAGAAGTATTACAATAGGTTTCAACTAAAACTAAAATGCAACAGCCCTATAAGCCAATAATAATATTTTTATACTACGTAAGTCAATGATTTCTGTTGTGAAACAAGTTGGAATATATCAAGTACATCCCATTACAAAATAAGAAAAATTTTTGATCATATTTAAATATTATGTTGAACTATTTTTCTGTTAAATCCCATAATTTGAGCCTATCATTATCCCATTGAATTCCACAACAATATATATTTTATTTTTTCATAGAATGCTCATAAATTCAACACATTTTTTTTGAAAGACATCATATTTTAAGGAATTAAGCCCCACATTACTGCTAACTTATTCTAAAAATCTGTTATGCCCTTTCAAAGTTTAATATTTTATTTTTATTTATTTTATAAAACAATAATAAGTTATAATCTACAAATTACAAACAAGATCCTTTCAAGTAAGTTTAGTCTTACAGCACGCAAAACCTCGTAAAATTGAAATTGTGAATATATTCCTTTATACAATCTTTAACCAATTAGAAACTTGAATTTGAAAATTTAACTAAAAGATTAGAAAAAAAGCAAAATGCACAAATGATTTAGAAAATAAATAACAAAATTATGAATAACCTATATGAAATACTTGTATCACATGAGTCTAAAAGACATAATGTTTTAAAAGAATATTGACCTTAATATATAAATTTAAAATAATTATTTCAACAGATTAAACATATAGAATATGTCATATGTACATCTATGTACAATAATGGTTTCATATCAATTACCTTACATAATTAAAAAAAAAAATTTAGTACGTAAAGGTTTATACGTTATCGATTCCGTCAATTGTGAACTTCCACTCAGAATGAGAATAGTATACAGGTCTTTAGCATATTCATCCTTGACCCACAAATAAGTTATTGATATTACTATACTCAAATAATTTTTTCTTACTTTAGCGACATCACTCCCTACAATGTTCACAATTTTCTACATAGCAATTTTTACTTATAATATCGCCACTAAATCCACTTTGATTTGAATAGTCACTTTTTTTAAGTATTGTTCGCTTCACCGCCATACAATTCTACTAAATTTCTTTGTTCAAACGCATTTCAAACAATTCATTCTTTTTCACAATACTCGCAATATATTCCTTTTGATCGTTTCACTTAGTAGTTTCTTGATATCGTCAGATATAACCATTCAAAACACTTGATCTAATAGTCTAATTTCACATTGAAAAGTCTTAATCTCTTCTAACTAATCGAAGATTCTCATTTCTCGCACTCGAAGACTTTTTAGGACAATGTTTTTCATTTAATGACGCTCGTTCATTATTAATTTATCATCTTTAGTTTTCAATTTATAAATTACTGTTAACAAAATTTTATCAGAATACGGATAAAATTTACTATTATTAGAATTATTATTCATTTTTTATATAAATCTAAATTTTGAGATTGGAAATTTTTAATATACGTGTATTACTTAAGACACGGCTAACCTCGATTACATTTAATCCAAAAGTACTGGCACATTTTAAACTAATACACAAAAAAAACCGTGCTACGCATTTTGAGAGAAAACTTTTTGTCCGTCTTCAACTATTAAAAACCTTATTTTTTGTAAAAGCAGCGGGGGTATTTAGACGGCAAAACGTTAGTATTAAATCAAGAAAATATCGTTTGAAGAAAGACGATAGCATATTTGTATGGTCCAAGCAAATTTGCCTTGTCTCAAAGCAATGTACCTAAGCAAAGGAAAACGAGTTTCTTTAATCTCGTACATTTTATTTAGACAAGAAATATGTTCTTACAACAAAATAAAAGAATAATAATTTTTTGGTTCAATATCATGTCTAGAAGGGGCTGGTAAACAACATTTTTTTCATGTAGTTCTATTTAACGAAGGGTAAGGCCTGTAGGTCGAATTCAAATCGAGGTCACGTAAGCCTAATTCAAAAGATTGTCGAATTTTCATTCGATAAGTGTTATGACTTTTTTGTAAGTGGAGCGCAATTTTGAAAATATTAAATCTTGAAAATTGTGGCTACCTTCGCTGGTTCACTAGCATCAGTCACACGGATTGACCCTTATCCAGCGGCGCTTGAATGGTGTGTTGGCAGTGTAAATAAAAAAAAAATTGAAACGAAAAATGAATTTAATAATAATTATTATTTGATAATAAATTAATAATTGTTAATGATTTATAATATATGTTTAGAATGATAATTAATAATAAATAATTATTATTAATTGTTAATTATCCATTCATTAAAATTAATGAAAATGATTATTAGTAATAATTCAAATTTTTTATTATGTGCAAGAAATTCTAGCCAAAAGACTCGAGAATCCCATAGCAGCGGAGTCGCAAGGAGACACGCTACCACCACACCAGTGCCGCTGGATGAGAGACGTGCAGTGTGAATGATACTAGTGAATCAGTTAAAGCAGCCTTAATTTTCAAAAAATAATATTTCCAAAATTGGGTTTTTTCAAAATACGCGTCAAATGAAATTCGATAATCTCTCGAATTATAAACACGATACTAATAATTTAAGTTTCCTTACTATTTTAAAATTGGCTTAAATAATTTTTAGTATTGTAAATTCCTATTTTTAATTCTAAAGAAATTAAAAATGAGAAACATTCTGAACAGAAAAATATGTAATTTATTTAATTCGTAAAAACATTTCCTTATAAAAATATTAAAATATTATTAAATAGGAAGACTGTTGTAATGACAAACAGGTAACAGTGTTCTATTAGCAATAAATATTTAAGAAATGTCATTGTAATCACATTCCAGTGTAATGAATAGTTGTTCAAAAATAGACTTAGTCAATGTTTTAAAGGAATTAACGAAATACATTTTTTTATGTTTAGAATGCTTTCTTACCTGAATTTCTTTGAAATCAAAAATATAAATTGACCATGATGAACATCATTTTAGTACAGCTACACTATTGAAATAATTTCATATCTATAGGAAATAACCGTAGGATATCTTAAAAATAAATAAAAAAGAAAATTCAAGTTGCAAGCTCCTTCAGAATTAATATCAAGAAAAAAAATGTTTTTCTGAATTTTAGAGCTGAAGAATCTCATGAAATATATTCTTCACATTGCTAGTGAATTATTTAGAAAAAATGTTATAGTTACTTAAAGTAAATGTTGTTTTAGTATATTTTGATCTTTTTATTTCTATATTTTGGGAAAAACTTCCTTGATATAATATATTTAAAGGAAGGGGAACAATTTTAAACTTTGAAACTACTATCGATATCATTTTTATTTTGTAATAAAAATGAGATTTTTAATCATTGAGGAAGAATTTATTTTTTGTTTTTCCAAAAAGGCGTTGTACGATTCTTCTTCATTTGACGTGCAAGAAATTTTCGGTTGAACATGATTGATGCTAGCCGTTAAAAAGGTAAAATGCAAGTCATATGAAACTTAATAACTTTAGAACTTAAACACTTAAAAACGTTACAATTTATCCACGTAAATCTTTTAAATCTCCATTTTACAATGACCCAAAGCCTTTTCAACCAACTTTTTATATCCTTAAATAACAACCTTTTCCAACTATATATTTGATACCTAATTAACGCATTCAATAAAAGCAATAGTGAATGCATCCAATGCGCAATGAATATTTTATTCCTCACTTGGAATACTTTCTGCTGTATTTTTTGCGATTTTTTCTTCAAAGTAGATCATGAATAATTAATTTGCCAATTTAGTCTAGGGTTGTGTTAAAAAATGCATAGATATTAAAGGCATATAAAGGAACGAATGCATTTGAATAAAGAAATGCATTTTCCAAGTTGGCGAAATGAGCATTATTAAATGAAATAAATTATTCCATTTTCTATTCAGTAAAGTCTTGTGGTGTGTATTTCACAGTCAGTGATAGGCGGCTTTACGTGGATCATAGAAAACTTTCATTGGGTATATTAGCTGCCACATCGATGGAATCAACCAAATTATTTTCAGCACGACCTCCACTCTCATTGTCAGCTGACCTGATGTATTTGTTGACGGGGTCACCATACTGGCTGTGATAAAATTCTTCTCTCATCATGTGATTTAGGTCGCCGCAGCGGAAGAATAGGATTTCTCTGAAGGGCTTTCGGAAATCCCTGTTCAGTGTTGCGTAGATTATTGGATTTAAAAGGCTGTTGCAGTAGCCGAGCCACAGGAAGACACTAGAAAGGGTTGCAGGGATTGCATCAGAATCAGGCAAGAATGGCCTGACTAATGCAAGCAAAAAAAATGGCAGCCAGCATATAATAAAGGCGCTCATTATTATTCCTAGAGTCGTGCTTGCTTTCCTTTCCTTAGCCAATTGAAATCTCAGCTTCTTCTGATGCGGTGAATTGGTTACGCTACATGTGCTGTTTTGATGTTTGCGATTCACCGCGGATTTGGCGGCTGGTAGTGGTGTCGTTGTTGAAGACGATGCTGATTTTTCACTTCTTTGAAGCATCGGACACTGCGACTCGTTGCTTTTTCGAGAACCACCAGTGAAGCACTTGACTGCGTGACCGCTACACTGTAACAGAATTTGAAAAATTATTATCTTAGTTTAATGGATTTGTACTTAATAACTTAAAGATTAAAAATCATGTCTATGGCAGACGATATTTCATATACAACTTATAAAATTAAGAAATACATAAGTCAGTGCACAAATTCTTTATTTTATAAATTGTATACCAAATATTGTAAAACAAAGACTTACATTCTCTTATTTAAATGTTTAAAAGATTGAGCACACATCTGGCACTGAGAAACGTTTGCTAAATTAATTCTTATAAAATTTGCTTAATGTGATTTTGCCTGTATTATAAGATCCTAATGCCAATACAAAAATCTTCTAAGCAACAATTCTTTTAGATTTTCATTCTTTTTTTTACGGCAATTTTTGCGAAAGAATTTTGCTCGTTATAAAGGAATCTTTTAATCAATGTGAGGGCACTGCCTACACAAATTAAAAAATAAAATTATGTTTGTATCAAAAAATGAAATTTATCGGAAGTATATTGCAAATTTTAAAAATGTCGTTTTTATTTGTATCCAGCCCGGAATATGCAAAAAAATGATCAATTTTATGTAAAATGCATAACAAAAATGACTTTCGGTGAATACGAAAATATCTTAATGCATTTTGAAAAACTACCTGATTAATTCCAGAAAAAAGATAACTATCCATGAACAACTGAACATTGTTTTAAGCAAATTAATAAGGTAAGCAAGTAGTTTATTATGTCTAAGATAAAACAATACTCAGTAATAAAGAAAATAGCGTCAGAGGTCCCAAAAAAGTTTAATTTTCTCCGCCTTTCCTATATGAAAATGGAGAAAAGAATGATAGTTAATTGTTTAAATAATTTTACAACTTTATTTTACAAACAACATCATTCTTAACTTTGATTAAAATTCGCATTTTTCCGAAAAATAAAATATCTACTAGCTATTTTCTTTTTTTTTTGACTATTTTTTACTTCTTTGACAATGTTGACACTATTCATTTTTTAAAGATATTCTTCATATTGCTTTTGTTTTTCAGAAAAGTAGGAAACACAAGAAAAAACTTTAATGAATCTTTAATTTTTTATTATTTTATAAAACATTTTTTACATACTTTCGTTCATAACTCATTTAAAAATGACGCCGTTTACAGTCTTATTAGTCTCATTTTTAAAGTTATACTAGTAGTCTTGCGCGCGCCTATTTATCTTTTTATAAAAAAGAATAAATGAAAAGCCTATCTTTTATAATAGGATTTCAACGAATTCTTTATTTTTAGGTTGAAAATAAACTATTTTATTCCAAATGAGCTTTTTTTTATCAAAGATTAATTTACATCTAATATTGATGAATAGCATTTACTACGATTTTGTAGCTCACGTTGATAATAATCATATTCTTTAAATAAGGAACTTTGTATTTTTACACCACAATTTTGATAAATAAATTTAGTAAAATTTTTGAACGCGCATTGTATTAATCAACAATGACCTTATATGTTGAAAACCACATGTAATAAGCTTGTTGCCACTTGGAAAACCCTTCCCTGAAAATCTTGGTTAAGTCTCCCCAACATTAGTTAATGCGTTCAATGTCATAAAATTTTTAGTAATAACTGTTTCATTATTCCGATTTATACCAAATCATTACACTACTTTGTAAGGCAAATTTCTGCCAATTTTCGATTATCAGACTTAGTTAAGTCTCCCACTTTCCCCTGCACTTATCACATTAAAGTTTATGAAAAACATAAATATTTTGTTTAAAATTAAATTAATAATTATTATATTTCAAATTACATTGAAATGAATAAAATATTGCATTCAAAATAACACTTTCAACAAATAACTATTTGAAAAATTATCATGTGGGGTGAAGGTGTTGTAAAAAATTTGGTTGATGGTGGTAGATGGAGGGTCAAGGTGTTATAACTGTTTGACAGAAAAATAGTCTTTTGACGTAAAAGTTTAAGAAGTAGGACAAATTTTTTTATTTCCTAACTGGCAATTCTTTATTTGTTTAAAATTCGTCTTTCTAGTTGAAAAGTTCATAATTTTAGTTAAAAATTCATCTCTTTGGTTAAAAAATTTACAATTTTTTTTTAAATTCTTTTTTTCGGAAATAAATTAATTGTCTGCGTAAAAAAGTAACTTTGCTACTTTTGGTTTAAATTTGAATTTCTTATAGAAAATTAATCTTCATGATTGAAAATTCTTTTCATTATTTTACAAAGCATCTCTTGGCAGCATTTGCATTCGCTGAAATATCAAATATTACATTTTCTATCTAAGATTCATATTTGCAGGGTAAAAAGTTAACTATTTTGTGGAAAATTTACATGCTGGTTCGAAAATTCAAGTCTGGTTAAAAATTGAAATATTTTGTTAAAAATCTCTTCTTTTTGTCTTAAGATATCCACCACTACGTTTTCATTGAGAATTCTTTTTTTTAATGCAACTCTTTTTGGTTAATGATTAATCTTTTTTGTTTGAAAATTTGGCCATTCAGTTTAAAATTTATATTTGCAGGTTTAAAATTTAACTATTTGGTTATAAGTTAAACTATTCGATGTCAAATGCCAAATTTTTAACAAAACCGTTTACACTGAAAATCAAAAAATTTAATTTGCAGTTTTAAAAAATTAACGAATTTGCAATCAAACAGTTACTTTTTCATTCAAAAATATAACATTTTAACAAAATGGTTAAATTTTTAAATAAGCAGATAAATTTTCAACCAAAAACTAAAAAATATGATTATTCTAAAACAACAACAGCTGAATTGAATGAAAACATTTATTTCAAGAAAATTTTTAAATATTTAACCAGAGATACATTTTTAACTAAAATAATGAATCTTTAACCAAAAAAATTAATTTGTAAAAGGTCGTTCAACCTTAAAAGAATTAGAGAAATGTTCAACAAAAAACATTAATTCTCAACCAAAGAAAGAAAGAATTATCAACTAAAATGATGAATCTTCAAACCAAAAAAGATCCATTTTTACTCATTTAGTTTAACAATTAACCAAGTAGTCGAATGCAAACAAAAAATACAAATTGAAAAAAAACTGAGTCCTCAACAAAGGAGCTTTAACAAAAGATAATTCACAACTACCAAATTAAAGTTGTAAATGTATATATACATGTATTATCGAGCGCAAAGCTCTAAAACGAACAAAGAAAAAAGAAAAATATCTACAAAATTGTTGAGTTTTCCACCCAAAAAGGCAAGTTTTACAAAAGCAGTTGAATTTTTAACTTAAAGGGATACATTTTCATTGTATTCATGTTCAGTAAGAAAATCAAGTTTCTACCCAAAGAGATGAGTTTTGAACCAAGAAACAATTTTAGTCAAGACATAAAAAAATGCATCTAAATTGTTGAACATTTTCAACAACAAAATTTTAAAAACTGTTCCCTTATAGTTTAAAAATCAAGTAATTGGTTCAAAATTCATCTTTATTGTAAAACATTAATTTTATTGGTTAAAAATTAATCTTTTGAACATAGAATTTTTCTATGATGAAATAATAGCTTTCTTAAAATTTAATTTAAAAAGAACAAAATTTCCTTCTTGATCGATTCAAAGACTTGAATTGCAGAATCTGCCTAATGGTAAATGGATTCGATCTCCTCTGAAATAATTTTTATAACACTTTTTTTGTTGAAAATTAATTTTTTTTAACAGAAAATTAAACTATGACATTTTTGGTGAAAAAGTAATTTTTTAAATTAGAGTATAATATTTTTAGTTAAGAATCTAACTAATTGTTTGAAAATTTATGGATTTTGTTAAAAATTCATGTTTTTTAGTATAAAATTAATCTTCTTGTTTGAAAATTCATCTTGCTGATTTAGGATTCAACCATTTTTCTGACAATTCTTTTTTTTTGACATTAATTTATTGAAGTGAAAATTTAACTTTCCACTTTTGGTTCAAAGCGTATTGATATTTCTAATTTCAATATGTTTTGGTAGAGAACTCAGCTTTTTTTTTAATTCCACTTCTTTAATTTGAAAATTATTTTTTTAACTAAAAACTGAACTATTTAATTTTCCTTTCA
>NC_046658.1:115350024-115360021 GCF_010883055.1 Belonocnema kinseyi | reverse complement strand
AATCTACTTATATTACTTTTGGTTAAAAAATTATATTTTTTTAGATAAAAATCATATATTTGTTTGAAACTTTCTAGATTTTGTAGACAATTTGTAATTTTTTGTAGAAATATAATATTATTTGTCGAAAATTATTATTTTTCATTAAGGATTGAGTTATTTAAAAAATTCCTTTTCAGTTTGTCAAAAACAAATTTCTTTTAAAGAAATTTCGATTCTACTATTTTTGGTTGAAAATTGATGTTTTAAATTGAAAACTGATCTTTTGTACTTAATAATTTAATTTTTTTAATTTTTATGTTTTGGTAGAAAATTAATCCTTTTGATTTAAAATCGATCTTTTTTCGTTAAAGATTAAACTATTTGGAAAATAGTCTTTTCGTTTGAAAATTCATCTTTGTGATTGAGAACAAAACTATTAAGTTGCACATTCCGTTTCTTTTGTTAAAAATTAAATTCTTTAACTAAAAATTTAACTCTCCCACTTTCGGTAAAAATTTGAAATTTTGAATTACAAATTGATATTTTTGTGTTGAAAAATCAATTAATGGTTTCAAACATCGTCTTTTTTTATATAAAATTAATCTTCTTGATGAGCATTTATCTGTTTGTTTGAAACTTCAACTATGTATTAATGTATTTAAGAAAAATTTTCATTATACCATTGTTGGTTAAAAACTAATCGTCTTTTTTAGAGAATTAATTTTATGGGTAAAAAATTAATCTGTGATGTATTATTTTTAACATAGATGTCCAAATTCGAATTTTTATTGTTTTATATGGGAAAAAACGTCTTGCATAATTGATTATAAAACAATTTTAATCTCTGAGAGATTCTGCTAAATAATGTGTAGAACCTGCCTAATTTTAAGTGAATTCTATTTTATTTTAAATACTTTTTATAATATTGTTCTTGCATTGAAAATTAATTAAGTTGATAATTCTATTAATTGTTTTAAAAAAATTTTTTGTTTAATTAAAAATTAATTTTTGTGATTGGAATTTCATCTATTTTGTTAAAACTTTTACTGTTTGCTGTCGAATTCGCCTGTTTTGGTTAAAATTTTAAATGACCTGTAGAAAATTTCATTTTTTTATTGAATATTAAGTTTTGTATACTAAAAACTGAATTACTTTGTTGAAAATTTGTGTTTTTTGTTAGAATTATAAATATGAAGACCCGATACACCCATAAACCTGAACATAATTCATACAATCCCACATTTCTTAAACCATATATTGTTTAAAAGCACATAAAACATTGGGAGCCTATACATTTTATATAGCTGTTTTGTTGTGAAGGTCAAGTGCAAGGAGTTTAATGGTACTTTTCTGATATTGAGTAAAGTTAGTGTAACATTAGTGTATTTTTAGTTATAAGTTAATGTTTTAGTTATTATTTGCATTTAATATAAACATTAAGTATTATTCCTGTGATGCATGGAATTTGTTATAAAATGTCATTGCTGATAAAGAATGCGGTAGCAACTTATTGAGATTTTTGGGTTAGTATTACATTTTGCAATTCAAGAGCGAACTGCTCGCAGTAAACAAATTTATCAACAAGACGTAAGATGAAAACATAAAAAGCTATTTTTTATTTTAATCCTGATTAAAATAGTTTCTGTTTTTTCACCAAACATTTTATACATTTGAATGAAAGCTTTGTGTAATTTGTAAGAAAAATTTCAGTAAAAGCTTAACTTTCTTAAAGTTTTTGTAGTACATTTTCGTAACCTTTCATAGCAAAAAATAATATTTGATAGATCCTTGTTGATATATATATGGAACATTTACATTAGAGTGGCCAAAATTATCTGATTCTGCAACCAGCAGTTCGCTTTTATATTCTAAAATTAATTCCTAACCTCAACATATCAAAAGTTGTTATCGCATTTTCCACCAGCAATGGACTTTAATAACAAATTCCATGCTTTATAGAAATATTACTTAATGTTAATGTTTATATTAATAACAAATAATAGATTAAAAATTAACTTATAATTAAAAATATACTAACCCTACCGATAGAAATCTGAGAGTACATGCTAAAGATTCTCAAGGCTCTGAGAAGCTCGGAGAAATTCTCCGCAGGCACTCAGGTAGATATATTCAATGGTCCAGATAGCTCGTTCAAATGCTTTGAAGGCTTTAAAATGTTCTTTCCGAACTTGAAATAAAAATACGATCATAAATAACAAGCAGAGAGGCTTAAATTGAAATAAGAATTCGATCATAAATAACAAGCAGATGCCCTTGTGCGATTGCAGTGGTACGGGTGGAAAGGTGGTGGTAAATGAGAAGCGTTGATAAGTATTATCGACCTCGAAATTTGATTCAATTATTATTCCCAACAATGATCCAAAAATTCTTGCGCATGCTTGAACTGTGCGTCGCTCATTGGATCTAGTTCGCGTACGTATTTAAAAATCAAGTACAGACGCGCACCGTAGCCAATGAACGTCTCTCAAATCCAAACAAGCGCAGATCAAGCCAGCTCTGTTGGGATCATTTAACTTCAAGAAATCGCGTGTATCGTTCCATTACTGTCTAACTCACGGTGACTCACGAGTGTCCCTTTCGCACGCGTGTAGCTATCAAAGAACGAGCAATCGTGACAATTTTTTCAATATTTTCCAGCTCTGTCTAACGCATTCATAACTCGTGTCTCGCGCATATAGCAATGAAAATCGAGTAGTGTGACAATCGAAATCGACAATATCGTTTAGAGATTTCATATTAAGGATCTTGCTAGGGTCAAATATGTAATTCTGTTAGATTCTGAATTCTATTTGCATGAATTTTAAGCGTGTAGAATAAATAATAATGAAAATTTTAAAAATTTGTGATCAATTTTAGAGGAATTATTTAATTCTTCAATTTTATCATTCAGGATTTTCTGGCAATAATATAGACTACAAATTCTAGAAAGTAAGAATTCTTAGGATTTTAAAATTCAACTTTTTTTTCGTCTCACCCTACTTCTGAAGTAACTAAGGTAAAAACGCTGCTTTCTTGTTCAAGTTCTATTCCTGGAATCGAAATAAGAATGTGTGCTAGGGGCGCACTGATAAAAAAAATATAAGTAAAAATAATAAAAGGGCTTTATCTTCTATCAATAAGAACAATGTATTCCTTCTGGGCAAAGCTAATCACTTTCCCTAGAATAGATATAAAATTTGCTTGGAATAATTATTGAGTTTTCAGAAATATTTATTATCTTTATTTAAAGATAAATATTAACTAATAAATTATTAAGCACATAGTGCTGAATCGGTCATGGATACTATTTAATTCCTCAAAAAAGCCCGAATTTTTATCAATTTCATAAAATGGGAGCACTATATATTATATAAACAAAATCTGACTAGAAAACACCTATTCTTTGTAATTTTAATTAATTCCAAACAAATATTTCCACCTAGGCTCACTGTATTTATATCCTTCTACGATAGTATTGTGTATGTTTTTCTTCCCGGTCTCAAAATACTTACTCGGCTATTGCGTCAGAAAATTTACTTATGAACGTTTTATTTACACATTCGATGATAGAACTCAAGCACATGTGTCAATAGGGAAATCTTTTATTTTCACCATTCAATCCTTAAGTAATTCTACATAATAATTTTATTTTCGCTCGTGATATTAAAGAATTTTTTATAGGCATATTAAAGATATATAAGAAGTTGGAAACGCCATTTTGTTTCGTCGAGGAAACAAACGCTATTTTTTTTTTTCAAAAGAGCAAAAGTTGTGTTGAATTGTGCTAGTTTTGTATTAAATTGTGTTTTAAATAATTTTTTTTAAATCAAAATTTGAGCCAAAATTTAAAAAAGAATATTTTTTGAAACATTAAAAACAAAAATGTAAAAAGTGAATAATATTATTAACTTATTAAGTGGGATCATTTAAGGCGATGTACAAAACAGTAGTAATTATTTCAGTACATGCATTAACAAATAACAAACAATTTTGCATATTTACTCTGTACTCAAATGCGCGTACAGTATAATCTTCTCTAGACGATTAAATTGCCACAATACATCACTTGTATAGTAATTGTCAAAAGGTTAAAGGTTAAGAACGAGCTACGAAACTTAAAGGCATGTGATACTTAGAAAATTGTCGATTTTACCAGTTTTAGGTTCCCCCTGCTTTTTTCTAAAGTAATACATATTTTGTCTTAAAATTTTGGTAGATGATAGCGAACATGCTAACGGACGTCCCCACACACTTTCTTTGTAGGTTAATTCAAAAAAGTTTTAATTTAGCAAAATGTGATCAATTTGCATAGCGCTTAGGAAATAGTATCCATTTTTCCAGTGTTAGATTCCCCCGGTTTTTTTCCTAGGATAAAAAATATTTTGCCTTGAAAATCTGAGAAATGATAGCGAACATGCTAACGGACATCCCCACATACTTTTTTTGCGTTTTTTTATCAAAAAATTTTTCATATTGCTAACAACGTGCGTGTATATTTTGAGGTTATGTATGTTACAATTCAACCGAGCGTTACTTCCAAACTACACAATATTTTTGGCCGAAAACTTTGGACTTACAAATAAACATAGTAACTAATCTCCCGGAACTAACCTTGTTTGCAGGCAATCAAAAAAGTTTATTTCATAAATAATTTCAAAATTATCGAAAAGGCAGAGATGAAAAATGACGTAACCTCAAAATAATGCACATGCGTACAATTTCTATTTAGCACAATAAATTTTTTTGTTATTATCCCTCAAAAAAGAGTCCGGGGATGTCCATTATGATATTTTATAGCATCTCCGAATTCAGTTTTTAAAAATTTTCATTTTTGTGGAAAAAAAGCCGGGGGAACTGTAAGTATCACATGCCCTTAAAACAAAAATAATTCATTTTCAACTAATATTTTATACTATACAATACGTTTTAGGCAAAAATTTATTTTTGTCGAAAAGAAAAATAAATTCGATTAAGAATGAAAAATTCGCTTAAAATTAACAATAAAATATTCCTGTGTAAATTTTTATTTAATAATTTGATCTCCACGGTTGGAAAAGATATACTTTTATTAGAGAAATTACATATTAAATATTTCATTTTATTAATAAAGCTTTTAATAAGTAATTTTAACCAAATTGCCTAGAATAAGAGTCTTCTCCCAACTTTAAGAATGCTATACACATATTCCATAGTGGAGGTCTTTAGAGTAATCAAATTTTTTGATCATTCTCTAAACTGCTTCACCAACTTGACCCAAATTATGGTCGACAATTTTTTAGTTTATTTTAGATTCTCAATGTTTTCCTGTAGAAATAGAAGGCTGCAATCAGTGTGAACTAATCTTAATTAAACGTGAAAATCCTTAGGGATGCAGTCCACTTCCGGAAGGAAATATAGATGAAAATCACCGAAAACAAGTGCCGGATATACTGACAAATGTGTGATTTTAGAACCAGAAAGAACAAAGAAAGTAAAATAGAAGGCTAATTATTGTAATATGTAATAAATAATATGTAATAAATGTTAAAATAATAATTTAGGTAAGAACTTATATAGTATTCGTTACACGTAGATCAATGTTAATACAAGGGTATTGCAGTATATATACTACTGTAAAAGGAACCCTTTCAGTCACATGTGAAACGTTAATTAAAATTTTTGTACAAGAGGATATGTCGAACACAAAAAAAGTTGCATTCTAGTCGAAATAGAGCACTTTTTTGCCATTTAGAAGCCATTTATAAAAAAAACTTTGAATTTTTTAAGATTTCAAGAAGAGGCTGTTCAAAAACTATTTTACATAATTTATAACGCAGAATGTGACATGACACATTAGAAACTATGAACTTTAATAAAATTTAGTTTAATTTCTTAAAAAAATAAGAAGTATTGATTTTATTGAACATGCATGCACTCTTCGCCCTATTCCTCTTTTTCATCTTTTTAAAAGAATTTCTACATTTTTTCCTGATTTAAAAAAAATTCTTGTTTTCGCCGAAATGCGGATTCAATTAATAGAACCCAATAAGAAAATCCAAATATTTTCCGTTAAAAGTTACTTCTTTCTCATTTAAAAGTCTGCTGCTATATTTTTGATTCAGAATTGATATCCTTTGGTTAAACATTTTACTATTGAGTTAAAGATTTAACTTTTTTTAAATTCGTTTTTTTGCTATTTAAAATAAATTTTCTTAAATGAAAAAAACTAATCCAGTTTTAGCTAGAAATTGATATTTTTAGTTTAAAATTCAATTAGAAGGTCGAAAGTTGAACTATTTTTTTAAAAACCGTGTTCTTTTTAGATTTGTGATCTCCATTTGTTTGTAAGTTATATCCCGAAAAGTTTAACTTCTTTACTTTTTTTAACTTTACTCCCTTCCATCTTCTAGTCCAATCTTTATTTCCTTTCCTGCCTTTCTTAAACCTCATTATCATTGTGTTCTGGTAGAAAATTAAACTTCGTGATTTAATGTTTAACTGCTTGGTTTAAAGTTTAACTACTTTCTTAAAAATTAATTTTATTAGTATAAGCTCCATCTATCTGATTAAAAATTCAACTATTTTGTTAAAAATTCTTTTTGCGGGTTAAAAATTACATTTTTAGCTTTTTCAATTATAAATCTTGATGAAAAAATCAACAGCTTGGAGATTATGTCAAAAATTCATTTTTTTTAGCAAAAAGTAAATTATTTAAATGCATTTTAAGCTGTTCCATTTTTGGTTGCAAAATTATATTTTCGGGTCGAAAATTTAAATCTTTTTTACAGAATTTGCCTTTCTAGTATGGAAGTTAAACAATTTGGTTGAATTTGTTTTCTCTTACCTGAGAAATCTTTCGTATCTAAAAATTCAATATTTTAATGCATCTTTTTGCTTTAAAAACGCAACTGTTTGGTACAAAAGTCACAATTTTCTTTCGATTCAACTATTCTGTTAAAAATTCGTCTTTTGGTTGAATTCAACTGTTTTTAATTTAAACTTAAAATCTTTTATGGTTGAAATGTCGACTATTACAGTTTTCACTGGGAATTTTTTTAATTATATTTTTTGTTTAAAATTAATCTTTTTTTATTGAAAATTTGAATACTTGCTTGAACTTCTTTGTTAAAAATTAATTTTTTTAGTATTCATAATTTTAGTTTAAAATTCAATTAGTTTGTTCAAATTCAATTATTTTGTTAAAAATTGAACTATTTCGTTGGAAACTTGAGAGTTTTGTTAGACGTTTCTATTTTTGGTTAGAAGTTTCTTTTTTCTTTTGATGAGAAATTCAACTGTCTTGTAAAAAAGCCGTCTTTTTAGCTTGAAGATTAAACTTTCGTTAGAAATACATCTTTACAGGTTAAAAACTTACGTATTTGAATAATCATTTAACTGTTTGGTTGAAATTTAAATTAGGTATGGTTAAAAATTCAATTATTTTGTTAGAAATTTAATTTTTTCATTGAAAATATAACTATTTTGTTGAAAAGTCATCTTTTTTTCGAAAATTTAACTTATTTTTTGAAAATTTTTCTGTTTGGTTTAAAAATTGATCCCTTAACATACAAAAGTGTTCAATTAAAAATTCAATTATCTATTTAAAAATTCATCTTTTTGCCTTAAAGATTCGGCTAGTTGGTTAAAAATGAAAAGGTTTGAAATTAAAGTTAATTCTTTTTTGTTTGAACATTAAATTAAATTATTAGTTTGAAATTTTCCTTTGAAGATTAATATTCAACTTTTTTGCAGAAATAAAATCATCTTTCGTGGTTAAAAATTCATCTTTCTTGATAAAAAATTTATATCTTTTGGTTGAAAATAAATCAATTTTGTTATGAATGCAATATGTTTCAACTTGAAATTTAAGCACCTTAATTAAATTTAATATAATATTTTTACACTATTTTACTTAAAACAATTTATCTTTCTAGTATCCCATAATTTTTTGTAAAAATCACATTATTTTCCCACTTTAGAGATTATTCTGGGCTGTAAAGTCTGTTGAAATATTGTGCTTGTATGTCTTGTGTTTTATTTCAGGTGTTTATTAAATGAAAGAAGACATTTTTTGATTAAATGGGGGGGGGGGGGAGACTTTCGTATTTATGACGTAATGCGTAATGGAAAAGGGGAGAGGTAGAAAAAGCGTTTAGAATAAAAAGACGTTATTTTTGAATGGTCCTTAAAGTCTTTTTGATAGCAGAAGAAAACTTGATGGTATAAACGTTTCTTTTCAACTGCGATCATAGTTCATAAGGAACATGAAGAACATATCAATAATTTTTAACAGTTTTAAGTTCGGTTTTTTCAAGTGAATTTCAAATACTAAAAATAGTCAATAGCGAAGCAGTATAATTATCTCTGAGGGGATTTAAATTAAGTCTGAGGTCTGAGAGAGGAAAAATCAAGACCAGAATCTCTTCTGAGTTATGAAATCGGGAAGACAGCTTATCAATTCTGAGATAAAGAAGAAAATTTTAATGGTCAACAAAATCAGTTTTTCTTGAACACTGTCAGAACAAATTGGGAATAAAATAAAATTTACTTGATTTAAAGAAATGGTTCTGATGAATACGTTTTATAAAAATTGTGTTTAATATAAACTAATGGTTTTATTTTTTTTAATGTATTTTTTTTTAACAAATTAAAGTCCATCGGCGGAAATATATAAATTTTTCTTTATTGGAAGATGCAACTCCTTGGTTCAACGGATCGTATATAAATTAAAGAAATATTGCATAAGAACGAAGAAATGAGTTAAAAAAATTAATTTATTCAAGAAAACAAGTTCTTGATATAAAAAAGGACATAATCATAAAAAAAAACCTAATTTATAAAAATAAATGGAGATTAGTGTTAAAATGTAGCATTTGTTCATCAGCGTTATGTTACAATAGTTATTATAACGTAATATTATTTCAAAAATAATATTTATTTTTATTGCACGGGCTAAACAAATATTTTACAAATATTTCAATTAGAGACACAGTTAAATGACGTGACACATATCCAGATCATCAAATCAAAAGAATTATTTATATGGAATGATAAACTTTTTTTCATAAACTAAACAAAAAATGCTTTTAACGGATTTTATAAAGATTCCATTCAAAAAATGTCGTTTGCACTAAAATAATTGTATAATTAGAAAAAAAATTCCAAATATTTATTTTTATTAGAGAAATATCACTAAAGAAATTATTTCTTTGCTTCGACGAACGCATTTTCTTGAATCCAGGGATTTTTTTATTACAGGCAGGTTGGTGGAATCTTAATCAGAAACCGAATGGACTTATCGATTTCTCTCGAAACCAACCTGATCTATCTCAAGTTCTTATGAAAGACTTTAACTATATTACTTCCGTGCAAGTTTCACTCAAAAATAATTTTTAATGATACTGAAATATCAAAGAAAATAGAAACGCAGACCTTCTTATTTCAATTTTACAATGAGCAGCTGTTTTTTATAGAAACTGAATGTATAAATATGCACCAAACCTTCAGTGACTTCAACCATATTATTTTGATACGGCCTGTTTAAAAACTCCTCTTCTTCGTCATATATAATCACACAAACCCGAGTAAAAATTCTTCGACTTGAGTTCGACTTGGTTATATCTTGAGTTCGTTTCCGAGGCATCGATGGCTGGCTGCGTATTAAAACTGAATCGACACATAGGCCTTCGTCTTACTTTTATGGCGACGACAGGTAAAACGGCGTTTACTTGTCTCAAGTCGAGCCTTGTCGTGGCTAAGACAACGTTGAGACATGGTCCAACATTTTTCGGCTCATAAACGAGATGAGAATTGATGAATGAAAAATTGGCAATTACTAAAATAGTTATTTTTACTTAAAAAATTCAGAATCTGTCGGCCTGAAAGAGTATAACCCTTAAAGATTTTCTTTAAAACAATAAAAATTGTAACTTTCTAAAAGGATCACCGAAACCGTTCGAAATACGTAAAAACAAACATTATTTTCGGTATCATCGTCAAACAAGTATAAGACAAATAAAAATCCAAAAATGAGTTA
>NC_046658.1:115315581-115349924 GCF_010883055.1 Belonocnema kinseyi | reverse complement strand
AATATACTAGATTGTTTAACCATTAAAAAGATTAGCTTTTATGACAGTCAAAGTGACCATTTTTGTTAGGACAGTTACACATTTAAAGTTATAAACCGCTCGTGTTGGAGTCATAACAATTTGACTTAAGAGATAAATTTATGTCAAATTGAGCATGTCTTGATTGGGGGCAATTCAAGTCGAATTGAAGTCGAAGCATTTTCACTCGGAAAGCTTAAGCCGCTCAAGGTGACGTCACAAATACGAACAACCCTTCCTCTTTAAAGTCAATTTTTTCCTTCGATTTTAATAGACTACACCAACCTTAATTATCAATCAAATATTTGAATTTTAAACTCAAATCGATCATTTTAAACTAAAAACTATAAAATTGCAATCAAAAATTAAAAAATTAAATTATTCTTATTTTAAAACATTAATTTTTTAACATACAAAATTACTTTTAAACAAAATAATAAAATTTAAAAAAAAATAAAATTTTAAAACCAAAATTTTAAAACTCTAAAACAAAAAATTTGATTTTTTCTCAAAAAGTTGTAAAGAAAGTTTAAATTTCTAACAAAAAAGGATAAATTCTTAATTGAAAAAGATTCTTTATTCAAGAGAGAAATAAAAATGTCTTCCAAAACGTTGAATTTTTAAATCAAAATTGCATATTTGCTACAAAACAGTTGAATTTTCTACAAGACAATATAATTTTTCAGTCAAAAACCTCATTTTCTAACACCAAGAATTTTCAATCCAGAAAAAAGGATTTTTAAAGAAAAATTTAATTTACTATAAAATTGAAAACATCAATTTTCTACAAATAAGTTCATTTACTACAAAATTTTTGATTTATTTTTTAAAATAAAAATAGAAAAATTTCCGATACAAAATCGAGTTTTCAACCAGAAAATATAAATTTTGAACAAAAAAGTCATTATACAATTAAATAAATTGAATTGAATTTTCTACTTTAATGATGAATATTCAATAAAAAACAAAAAAATTTTCACGAGCTAGTTAAATTTTGTGCCAAAGAGAATGATTTTCAACTAATAAAATGAACTTTTAATAGAGCAATTGAATTTTGAATGAAGTAGTTCAATTTACCACCCAAAAAGATTAATTTACAATGAAAAATCTAGTAGTTGAATTTTAAACCAAAAATGATCAACTCTTAACCAAAAATGCAATAGTTGAATTTTCAGTTTAAAAAAATAACTCTCGATCAATAAAAATTAATTTTTGACCAAATATTTTAATCCTAAACTAATAAAATAAATTTTTGACAAAGTATTTAGTAACTAAAACAGTTAGATCTTAAAATATTAAAATCATAAACTAATAATATAAATTTATATTAAATTAGTTCAGTTGCCAATCAAGTAGATACATTTTTTAATAAAACAGATGAATTTTCAGTTAAAAATGTAATAGTTGCATTTTCAACTAAAAACCACAGGAGATGAATTCTGAAAAAATGTACGAGAAGATATTTTAATTACAAATTCAACCATCTATTTAAGAATTTTTTTTTATAGTTATCTATTTTATTATAGTTACTTTCATTTTTTATTAAAGTTTTTCAGAAGTAGAAATTAATATCATCGATCAAGGTAACTCTTCAAATAACAGAAAATACTTAACGTTATTACTAAATAGATCTAAAATAAATGTTTTCAATTCAAAATTAATTTTTTTCTGAACAAAGAACTACTTACCTCGCTTCACTAGAATTTATGTGGCTCCATTCTCAGTGGAACGAAGTGAGTAGATCTTTTTCCAGAAAAGATTTTATTTCGATTTAGAAAAATTGATTTTCCAGCTTGTCAGTTATGACGTTAAGTATGTTCTGTCATTTGAAGAGTTAACTTAATGGATAATATTTATTTCTAATTTCACGGATTGTGCAATGATAGCTAAACTTATTGATGGTAACTACCTCTGATGATAATACAAATTCCGTTAAAGGGGATAATTCTCAAAAATAGGGAAAAATAAAAATTATTTTCAAACTGGCTAAAAGGGGGGATATGGGAAATAGTGTGAGGTCTCTATTTAGATGATCTATTTGTAAAGTTAGTCAACTATTTTTCTTTTTTTGAAGCCTTTTCAACATTTGTTATTCAGATTTTTATTTTCTCTGTGTCGTGCCACATTCTGCGTTAATCCTCACACTGCACGTAACAACTCATCCACAAAGCTGTAACCCACCCTCCTGGCTGTGCGATATAGTTTTTAAAAGCCCTTATAAGTGAAAGTGAAACTTATGGACAAAGTACGATTTTTTATATTTTTGCATACGTTTTAATGTTAATAAACTGAATTTAATAGATGTGGTGAAATTTTTAATTTCTCTGAGAGTGAAAGAAATTCTTGAATGTTCTATCTAGTATTTTTAAGAGTTTATTTTTTTTAGAAACAAAGGCTGTACAAAATTTTAAAACTACTGTGATCATGGAAAATAAAAGTATATACAATTTTTTTAAAAGACTTCAATTTTTATTAAAAATCTTATAACTAATTTTCGATTCTGTGATCTTATTATCATCTTAACTTATTTTTCCTGGGCTACCTGAATTTTTAAGTAGAAAGGATAAAAATAACATATTTCGTAAATTTAATGTATGCCAAGAGTCACCTGCTTTTTGTGTTTTTGAATCTTATTTATGCCCTCTCCATTATATTCGTCCCCTACACAAATATTAGCATGCTGGTCACGTATCGGATCCGGATACTTGAATTCTGTAGCACGATTTCGTCTACCACCCTTTCGTAAAAGACAATATGCGTTTTCCTTAGCCATACTAACTTTAATTGACAATTACTGCAGCTCTTTGGTTAACACAATTGTTCATCTTTAAACAGGAAGAAAATAACATATGTGTTAAAAAAATGGTAATTGCGAATTTTATATTTACAATAAGACAATTTTTTGTAATATTCACATAAATTTCACACTATATAAAAATTATATATTTACAGTATTGTAATTTCGTTACTTTCCGTTAGATTGTGACAAACTTCGGAGCGAAAAAACGGAGAATTTCCCGGAGAGCACAGATATATATTGCAAAATTATATTAAAATCAATGAACCAAGGAAACGATTCAAAATTAAAAATATAAACTATGTAGCTAATATGGCGTCATTTGACATAAGCAGCGGATACAACATTAAATTAAACCCTGAATTAATGATTAATTAACGCAGCTGCTGCTACTCACTTACGGTCCTGATGTACCTTTTTAGAAGTTAATTTACAAGACAGATGTTCGCAATATCTTTTAAATATTTTATTGGAAAAATAATTTGCTCGTGCAAATTTTTAATACTGTTACGCTTCAGATCATTCAATATCGGCAAAGTAGCTTTGTCCGCTTTAAATGCAATCGAGAATCGATGAGTACGCGCAGTTGCTAATGTACACTTCCTTCGGTAGCAATAACTCATATTTTTGTTATAATTCAGAAATTTTGAGAAAATATTTCCAATTTGCAGATGCTGTTTCTGAATATTCATACAAAATTTAATAACTTACTACAAATGTTACTGAATTATATTAAAAATTATTTCTAAGTATCACCTGAGGTTTATCAATTTTAAACTCATTTTTTTTTATTTAAAAATATTTCAAGTGGTTGAAGATTTTATCTGGAGGACAATTGGATTTTAAGTAAATTGACTTTGAATATTTAAAAAAAACGCTGTTACTTTTATAATTTTGAACTTTTTAAAACAAAGATGCATAATATTGTCAATATTTTTCATTTGAACTAAAAAAACCTGCCCCTTATCGCTCGCAAGTTTGAGCGCGCATAGAGCGTTCTCCTTTATTTTTTATTTTATATCTATTTACTCCATTTTTTCAATAATTTATATAATTTTAACCATTTTTTGTATATGTATAGATTAAACACATTAGTACAAAAATGGTCAGACGTATTTTTCACTTATCCTTTATTAACATTAATGTTCAAAATCATGTTATATTTTCATTACGTTCATAATTATTTTTTGTTTAAGAATCAAGATTTTTATTTAATAAATTATTTTTTTAAAGATATGTAGCGATTAAAATTCTATTTATTGTAAGATTTTAGCATTAAGAAAGGCAATTCGAAAAATCTTGTAAAATCTCTTAAAAAGATTGCAGTTTTATTAAGTAATTGATTCAAAGTTTTGAAATATTAAGAACATATATAATGTTTGAAACCCCTCGTAATCTTTTGGAATCATTTTAAATTTCTTTAAAATTTTATGTTTCCTTTGAAGCTTTTGAAATCATTTAAAAAATCATGAAATAACTAAAAATCTCTGGATATTTCTATAAATTCCGTAAAATGTTTAACAATATTTTGCAATCTTTTGAAATTCTTTGGAATCCCTTGAAATGTGTTAAAATCTTCTGAAATCCTTCAATATCATTGGAAATCTTTATAATCTTTAGAAAACCTCTGAAATCTTTTGCAGTCTCATTTATAGTGAAAATAATTGACAAACTTTCGATATTTTGGGTAAAAAATATCAAATTTTCAAAAATGGATGCATCTTTACAAAAGGGGACAGAGCGACTAAAATTTGAAGAATTACCCTTACATAATTCATGGACGTTCTTTTATCTATAAATAACCCTAAAGTGATAGAACCTCGAAATTATGCGTTCTTTCTAGAATGGGCCGAGCAGACCCAAGCAAAGTTCAGGCTGAAATATCTCCTGTTTGAATAAGCTTAGCTCCAATTTTTTTAATTGTAGCCCAGAGTCTCGCAAAAATGAATATTGTTAAAATAGATTTAAAAATTAATTGAGTATAATAACTATTTTGCAAAAAATGATAACACGTTTTGGAAAAAATAATCAGTTGAAAAAAAACGTCCTGATCCCTGAAAACCGTTCTAGCACCTGAGGGTTTCGTTGGCAAATTCCTCATGTGAAACATTGTGGTAGACTATTTATTTTTATTGATCGATGTCTCCCTATTCACGGAATGTGAGTCGCCTATTAAGAGCTGTGCAGATCGAGGGTTATCGGATCCTGTGTTTACTTAGACCAGTACCTTTAGCTTCTGGCATCGTATCTCTTGAGTCTATATTTTCCCACGCAACACTATTTATAGACGAGAAGATAATCTTCGAAGACATTAAGAAGTTTTTTTCTGTCCATCAGAAATAGGGTTTCTTTTAATTTCAGTCACTCACGTGAATATCGATCTACTAAAAGATTCATCAGAGCTTTCACACGCAATGTTTTATCGTCATACGCCTAACAGAACAATAATATGAATATAAGTATTATCGACAACTGTCAGGCTTTAGAAACTTGAGCTGTATACCAAAAAAGAATTTCAATTTAGTCCCTGCAAAAATAAATACCTATATTTATGAAAAATGATGTTTATGAAAATTTAAGGTAACGAAAATTGAATAAATTAATTTAACATATTAGTACTTAGAATGCAAATAATTTACGAACCTATTCAATGAAGAACGCTTAAATAAATTTGAGAGGGTTCGAGAAAATTCAATTAAATTTAGATTTACAAATAGAGATATGCTTTTAATTTATTTGAATCAGAATTTTTAAAGTCAAAAAATACTTTAGGTTTCTTTTTGAATATATTTGCATAAATTTTCATGAATACAGGATTATGATATAAATTTCAAATTTGCATAGCTATTGAATTTATGCACTATATCTTCCTATTTTTATGGTTGGTAAGGTAGTTCCATGCTATATTTCTGCAATCCATATCTCACATTATAAAAACATCATTTAATGAATGTATTATTCTATCAAAATTACATGCAGTTAGCTTTTGATTAGGTCGTAAATATACTGCAACTAACATGACGTTACTAAATTTAGTATTGAGAACAATGGAAACAGCTTCAATAACTTGAGAAGCCACAATATTTATCGCATTATGTTTTATTGCATGTCCCTAATTTGCTCCCTTTGCCTCGCATTGCCAAACTCTGCCTCCGCGGCTATTACTACTTATCTGCTATTTACAATATTTAATTTTTTCTTATATCTACTGTTTTGTAAAAGGGCAAGAAAGTAGGTATAAAGAAATTGTTAATATTGTAAGTATTAGATAAGTATTAGGTATTAGCCGCGGAGGCAGAGTTTGGCAATGCGAGGAAAACCGAGCAAATAGGGACATGCATGTAAACCGAGGCGACGAAAAGCGAGGAAGGCAAGGCTACACGAGCGAGTGGTCTTAGGGATAAGGTGTGGGTGCATATTAACTTTGAAAAAATGGTTGTGAGAAAAATTCTGCAAAAATTTAAAGCTTTAATTATGTTTACGTTACCAAAAAGCTGTCCAAATTTTGAGGGTATTTCTCTAATACAAACATCTAGAGTTTTTGTTTCATGCCTATTACTGCTTTTCTTATTATAGTGTAATACCTGAAAGTATGTTTGCTTGTAACCTCGTTTTCGTTGTTGGTATGTGTGACCTACGTTAGTTTTCATCAAATGTACTCGTCAAGCGTAAATCATTAGTGGCTCTAAAATTCTGTCCACAGTTTGAACATTGTGATTCCTTTTCTGAAGGTTCATTCCATTATTTTCTATTATGATGACCTGCAATCCTAACACACTTTAGTTTAAAAAAATTACGCGGCATGTTTAAGCTCTTTGAAATTGTAAAACTGGACGAGAAAGTCATACATTTCATACTTCTCTCATTTGATTACACAGGAGCTAACTGTGCAAGTTTTAATATCACTTTGCTGCTTTACTGAAGGTTAAAAAATCATGATAAGCATTAGTTGTCTTCGAATTGATTTTACACTATTGATATCTTAATTTTTCATTAGCTGCTCAAATTTTTGCTTTTAGGTTTCAATTTTGCAAGCCTTCTTTTATTTTTTCTCACGTAACATTCGGAGAAGTTCCTCTTGTTATCATTTTTAGCTGTTTTTGATTTTCCTGAATATAATTATGATTTTCGGAACAACGAAACCAACAATTTAACGACCAAGTTTGGAAAACACCAGAAAAGGTTCATGTTGCAATTTGAAAGAAGATAGGTAGGATCAGAAGATAGGAACAGCAACGAAACAACGAGGGATAGTATCGTTGTTCCGTTGCTGTTCCTACCTGCTCAAATTCTTCTCACCTCGAAAAGGGTGCTGCATGAATACCAAAAAGTTGGTGAATATTTTTTATAAATGTTTGTTTATTTTTATTTTATAATAATAAAGAAAAGACGAAATAAACTAAAAGTTAAGAAAGGGGATTTGGTTGGTTGCCTGCTCATTTTGCTTTCCTCTTTTTTATTTTTCTTCACAAAACTTTTTCTTTTTCAGGAAATTTTTTGTTTAAAGAGGATCTTTTTTCAAATAAAAATAGGAACATTTAATGGTGCTTGTCTGATTTTGGTCGTTGGATTCTTAGTTTTCTTTTCAGGAATTATATGCGTTAACTTGATTATTGGACATTAAATAGGACTTTAAATTTGATTTTTAATCTAATTTAAATTTCTTACATTTTATATCGTAATGCCTTTTGTTTTGGATTTTATTCCATTCAGCGCCTTATAATAACATTTCATGTAGCTATAAATTTCTATAAGCGGAATTTTCAGTTTCTTAACAGCTTTGAGAGTATCTGATTTTTCTTCTCTTGCAGTTTCCTTTTTCTTTGCTTTATTTTGAAATTATCTTATGCATCGGTTTTATTAAGGAACTCATATTTTAAACAGGATTAATTTAAGATCATTGAAGAATGTTCCGACTGAGTGTAGATCATACGGAAACATCCGTTAGTAAGAAGAAATTAAATATTTGGAATAAAAGTAAATTGTGTTGAATTTTAATTAAAACAAAATCTCTAAAAATGATATATTTCTGTTTTACTTCACGATAAAATGAATTTGGAAGGTCAAAGAGAAGTATAAATGTTTTCCAGTATAACTTAATTTGTGCCTGCCTAGTGAGGAGTTTATAAAAAAGCTTTTTATTGTACCCAATTGGCTTCAAATTTATAATCAAAATAATTTGTGATATTAAATTTTGTTTGAAAAAAGGTCTACTCTTTTCACTCCACTCGAAATCAAATCACAAAACTTTGGATTGCCAGTCAGGTGCTTTTACGTTAAGCTATTAGAGAGATAATATTTATTAGATAATAATATTGATTATAAAAATATTTATTAGATAATAGTTATGTGGTTCTATTCGGCGCGATGCAAAGCGAGTAGATCTTTTATCAGAAAAAATTTAATTAAAAAATTTAAAAAAAATTATTTTGCAACTATTTTGAAATGAAGTTAAGTATTTTTTGTTATCTGAAGAGTTAAATTGATCAATAGTGTTGATTTATATTTTCGCGGATTGTGGAATGATATTTACACTGATTGGTGATTGCTATCTCTGATGATAATACAGATTTCTTTAAATTACTCGTATCATAAATGTAACTTGATAAATTATCATAAATTCATAAAGTATCATAAATGGCTTGAGATAGCGTGTATTTCTGAAAAAAGATTCTGCTTTCGATTTCTCTAATAATTTAACAGGAAACCATCCTAGTCGGCAATCGGAAGTTCTGTGGTTTGATTCCCAGTAGAGCAAGGACAGTAGATCTTTTATCAGAAAAAATTTAATTTAAAAATTTAATTTAAAAATTTATTTTCCAGCTAGTCTGAAATGATCTTAAGTAATTTCTATTAGTCGAAGATTTAACTTGATCGTTAGTGCTTATTTCTATTTTCATGGATTTTGGAACGATATCTATACTGATTGATGGTAACTGTCTCTGACGATAATACAGATTCCTTTAAGAGAATTTTTTAAATTGCAATAGGTTTCTCATCCTACAGAGACGAGTATACACGCAATTTCAGAGTAAATGATTTCTTGCAATTCAAAATCAATAGAAATTATTGGTAATTGGTATGTTTTGTAGAAGTTTTTAAAAAGAGTAAAATTTTGGTTAGCAATTTGTAGAATATTTCATTGTTTGTGAAAAGAATGAGAAAATCTCATTTTTGAAAAATATTCTTTAGACCAAATTACGGGTTTGCCCACATGAATCTTATTTGATTTCTTGGCCATATGTGTAATTGACTTAAGTTGTTCTAAGTTGAGACCAATAGAAATTCAATGCACAAACGTGGTATACGTGATTTACTTTATTCGTTTGGTAAAGGGAAAATGAGTTCAAAATATATATTTCATGACAATATTTAAGGCAGATAATCCTCACCATTATATTGAAATAAATTGAAAAGGCTTTGAATGAAAAATATATATTAAAATCCATACGTTGCATAGAAATAAACGTTTCTTTTTCATATTTCTACCTACAGCAACGGATACGTCCTTATGAAAAATTGAAGACATCTTTCATCCGTGGAGTACGCTTCGCGAGTCACTGTGATGGACATCAGAGTGGTTTTGAGGAAATAGGAATATGCATTTCATTTATATATGTAGACTTTCGTGAAGTTTATCTGCACGAGGTATATGAAAATTCAATGATTTATCAACGGTATGGATGAAAGCACTTTCTTCAATAGTAGATATATGACATTTTTCTCATATTTTCGTTATTAAAATCAATTCTTATTGAGGAAATGAGTTTCGTGAAATGGGATCACAAATGAAAAAAATATAGAATATCAGATAACCGAATTTCTGTATGAAGTAGCAAAAAAAAATCTTGAACAAGAATTATTCGTTTCTTTTTTGTTCTTCTCAAAAATCACTAATATTAACAAAGAACCGGACTGTTTAGGCGCAGAGGAAATATTTGTCAAAGAAACTGTTTGACCAAACGTAGGAGATAGAATTTAGTTCATTTCAATAAAATTTCTTTGACTTAAATGTTCTATTGAAAATATTTAAAAATGTATATTGCTAAATTTTGTATGTTACATGAGTGATGGGATGGAGAGCTGAATGAATATTTCACTATTAACACAACCCCTGCTGTTTGGATCGATTGCATAAATTGTTGCAAATCATGACCGATATTGTTATCAATCAAACAGTATATTTATTCATTTTTAAATGGTGATAAATCAAAGATGAAGCATGTATTATCAAATCGAGTTCTGTCAAACTCTGATAAATGGATGCATGAACGAAACACCTGCATGAAATTTGGACGCAAATTTCATTCCTGAAAATACATGCACAACTACGATAAAAAGGTAAAAAAATAATTTTAAATTAATAAAAAAGTGAGAGTTCATTAACAAATTGCGTGAGGTATTTTTCTGAATTTATGATCGCCCCTCCCTTCTGTCATATTTATAAAATATGATCTCTGTTAATTAAGTGTGAAGCTTTAAAGAAAAAATTTCTAGAAATTATATCTGTTAATAACAATAAGCAGTTACTTAGTCTTACAAATGCGCAGTCTCAACTATTTTGATAAAAGTAACTTTGTTTGAAATCTTACAATTTGATCAAAATGTTTTGTTTTGGTTAATAATTCATTTTTGTTGCTTAAAAATTCAACAATGTAAGTGACTTTTTTTTCTTGCATGGTCTGCAAATTCATCTATGAAAATTTTATCTTTTTTGTTCAAGATTGCAACTGTCTGATCAAAAATAAATATTTTTCGGTTGAAAATGTTGCCCTCTTTAGTTAAAAATTAAACTGTTGGGTTGGAAATTCATGTATTGGGTTATTAATTCATCTTTTTGTAGAAAATTAATCCTGCTCGATAAAAATGTATGTTTTTATGTTATAAATTAGTATTTTATGGTGAACAATAAAGTTCTTTGGTTAAAAATTTGAAAATTAACCCGTTTAGTTAAGGATTCAAGTAGTTTGCTGAAAATTTCTATTTTTTCCCTAAATTCAACTGTTTTTATGTAATATTAAAATATTTTTCGATTGGAATATCAACTATTACATTTATTTTTGAAAATTAATCTCTTTGACTGATAAGTGAACTAGTTAAAATTTATTATTGAAATCAATTTTTAAAGCTCAAGTAATTTAAATGAGATTAAAATGAAATTTAAAATCCTATTTGACGTCCAATAATTAAGTTAGAGTACAGAATCACTGAAAATAAAACCAATAATTCAACGGACAAAGGACAACCACCATCAAATGTTTCCATTGCAATTTGAAAAAAATTCTAAAAAAGAAAATTCTTTTTTTGGACAAAAATTCTCAGGGAGTGAGCATCGTGGTTTCGTTGCTGTTCCTGCCTGCTAAAATTTATGTTCCTTGATAAGGGACATTTTATGGTGGTTGTCCAACTTGTTTCGTTGGATTCTTGGGTTTATTTTAGTAATTCTCCACATTGAGTTAATTTTTTTAAAGAAAATTTTATTATTTGTTTGAAAATTTAACCATTTGTTTTAAAAATAACTTTACTCATGAAAATTCATTTTTTTTTACTTATAATTCAATTAGTTATACAAAAAATAAACTATTTATTAAAAAATTTATACTATTGGGTAGAAAATTAACTTTTTTGTTAAAAATTGTATTTTTAGGCTGAAAATCCAAGTGGTTTAGATAAAATTCAAATATTGAGTAGCAAATTAATCTACTTAACATCAAGTTGAACTGTTTTGAACAATATGGTTGAAAGTTTTTTTAATTAAATTCAATTTCTTTGTTAGAAAGTTATTGTCCTTGGTTAAATATTTAGGAATTTGGTTTAAAATTAACTTATTTTGTTAAAAATTCTTTTTTTATTGAAAATTCAACTATTTGTTTGGAAAGTAACTTTTTTGTTGAATATTTATATTTTCGGGTTCAAAATTTCAATCTTCTTTAGAAAATTCATCTCTCTGGTTTAAGATTTCAACAAATTTGACACATTTTGGTGAAACATGAAATTAATTTTTTTAATTAAAAATTCAACAAATTTCAACAAAAGTCACCTTTTTGGTTTGACAATTCAACAATTTGGTAGAAAATTCGTCTGTTTGTAAAAAAATTCAACTGTTTTGTAAAAAATTCATTTTCTATTGAGAATTTAAAAAAAATTTGAATTCAGCTATTTCATTTTTAGTTCAATATTGATCTTTTTCAACATTAAAATTCAAATACTTGATTAAAAATTTCTTTAATTCATTAAAAAATCAATATTCTTGGTAGAAAATTAATCTTTTTAGTGGAAAATTTAACCATTTGGTTAAAAAAGTATGTACTTTGTTGAAAATCTATCCTTTTTTAGAATTCATATTTTGCAACATGAATTTTATGTTTTAGGTAAAAATTTTATATTTGGTTGAAAATAAACTATTTGTTTCAAAAGCTTATCTTTTGGACTTGAAAATTTTACATTTTGAAGAAACAATTTTTCTGTATTGACTAAGAAATCTTTTTTGGTTGAAAATTTACCTCTAGTTAAAAAATTATTTTTTTTTTGCTTAAAAATACATCGCGTTTGTTGAAGTTTTATTTTGCTTTGTTAAAAAATACAATAATTTAACCCGAAATTATTCTGTTTTGATTGAGGATTTGACTATTTTGTTGAAAAACTGTCTTGTTTGTTTGAAGTCTATTTATTTTGTTTAAAAATTACACTCTTGTTTAATTGACGTCCACATCAATCGTGTGACGTTGCATGAACACTGAGGGAATAAAATCACATCTATAAAATAAATCGCAAAAAAATTATAACTTTCTCAAAGTTAATCGTTATTCTATGGCATCATAAATTCTCTTGTTTTGAATTTATCAAAGTTGGCTTTTACATTTTTTTAAATTTCATCGAAACATCTTCTTCAATTTGAAAATAAGATGGCGGATACAAATACGTGGGAAATACCACAATTTATAACGTCGAAGAATACCACTTGCCCTTAAAATTACCACAAATTGGCCCCAGGTAGCATATTGCCGAGTACCTGTCTCCGTCGATGGTAGAAGCTTGAAAATATCCAAGGAGATCCTGTGATTTAATTTCACCTATCCTTGATTAAAAGTCAGATACTAGAGGGTAGCCTCAACCTGTCGGGATGAAATTGGTGAACAAGATGGTGTGAATGAGTTTTTTTTAAATCCTATATCCGACCCTCCGCTCTTATTTCTAATTTTACTTCAAAGATACTTTCTTCCCTAAATGAAGAATTCTTTCTTTTCAGAAAAAAAAACTGTGATGGATTCCCACCTACTATTTCCGGTGAATTCTAATCATAAAATTCTCTTCCAACTAGAAACAAATATAATACATTTTCTCTGCTAAATTGATTTTGACCTCATTTCCTACCCCTCCCCTTCGTCGTCACAGATCACCACACAAAGCTTGAGTCAGCCAGAGTGACGTCACACATTTGAACAGCCTCAGATTTTTGAAATCAAAATTTTTTCTTTAATTTCTTTTTAAAAATGTCGCAAATAAAACAAAAACAAACAAATATAATATTTAAACAGAAAGAGCTTTCACGAAAATCTAAGAATAATAGGGGAATTAATTATTTTGAATTAAAAAAACGGTGTTAGTACCATATTGGATTCAATTTGAAGTGCCTAAAATTTTAAGTCCAAAAACGATTTATTTTCAACAAAATAGTTGAATTTTCAGCAAAAGAATTTGTATAATTTTTTACCGAAAGACATGAGTTTCGAAGAAAAGTGTTAAATTTTCAACAATGATAAATAATCAAGCAAAAAATGAGTTCTCAATGAAAAATGCGATATTTGATATTTTGACCAACAAATATTTTAACTCAACTAAGCTAAAAACAGTTTAATTTGAAATTTAAGTTGAAATTTTAACCAAAAAAGATCAAATTCTACCAAACGAGATAAATCTACAACTAAAACAGATTTTCAACTCAAGGAAATGATAAAATATTGACAACATTGTTGAATTTTCAAGACAAAATAGCACATTTTTAACAGCAAATAAAATTTCTCCTCATATGAATTTAAAAAAAAATTAATTTTTAACAAAAATTTAACCCAGAAAGAAAAATTTTTAACTAAGCGGTCGAATTTAACATCCATAAAGACAAATTTTCTGCAAAGCGATTGAAATTTCTCCCCAAAACTATGAAACTTCAAGAAAAACATTCATTTTCAACCAAATAGTTGAATTTCATATTATGAACCATAAATTTTCAACCAAAGATCAAATATTTCAATTTTTAGTTCAAAAAATTGTTTTTCAACCACAAAATTTGTTCAAACTAGTAAATTTTCATCCAAAGAGATTTATATTCATCTCATGAAATTAATTTTTAACAAAGTAGATAACTTTCAACTAAAAACGATCAATTTTCATCCAAAAGTAAAACAAAGTAAAATTTTTCGTAAAAAAAAATAATTTTCAAACTAAAAAAGAAATTTACTTAAAATTAGATAAATCTAAAAAATAAAATGAAATTTATTAAAGAATTATTTCAACTTGCAACTGAGTACTTCAATTTTCAATCCAAAAAGATAAATTCTCGATGAAAAATATAATAGTTTAATTTCTAACTAAAAATAATGAATTTTCCATTAAAAATGAATTAGTTTAATATTCAGTTAAGGGAATTATGTTTCAACTCAAAAAACAATGTTGAACTAAATAGTCAAATCTTGAACCAAATAGTAGAATTTTATTGTACCCGATATTCTTCTGTCCAAAAATTTAATTGGTTTATTTGTAATGTAATTTTTCTTGATTGAAACAACAACTACGCATCATAACAAAAAATCGTTAACAACACATTTAAATATATAATTTTGGTTGCGAGATTTGTGTTACATTATCATTTTTCGTATCTTACATAGTTTGGCAACCAAATAGAATTTTTTATTAATTTTTTTGTGAGATCAAATTATGAATTTTCGATTTTTAAAGAAAATGTTCAAAAATAAACGTTTATCTAATGTTGAATTTTTCCATATCGTGCGTTGTTTGACTATAAAAGTTTGGATACCTTTGCTTTCTTGGATTTGGAAAATTAACTCCGATAATTTCCTTTTTATTAAAAAAAAGTCTTAATGATAAATTCTTTTAATTTCTGAGAGCTACGAACCACCGTAAATAGGATTTTTTTAATCTTAAGAAAAAAAAGTCTCAACAATTTTAAACATATTATAACTTTTTGAATTCGTATCCAAAAATGTCTGGCTAACAAACTCGTCTTTTATTTTTACATCCCTGAAAAGTGTGACAAAGCACAATCCATTCAGAGCAGTCTTTTAAAATTTATTCAGCATGAAGACAACAACAACGACGACAGACACCGACGTAAAAACTATTTTTCACATAAAACCAATACCTTCTCGTCAGAATAAGAATGTAAAAATATTATTTTTGAAGCAAAAAATATAATAGGAGATTTTCCAATTTAAATTAATTAACTTTCAAATAAAAATATTTGGATTTTATTCTTGGGTTCTGGAAAAATATAAAAAGAGGAAGTTTCTTCAAAACAGGGGAGAGCAAAAAGAAGGGAGAAGAGTGTAAAGTCTATAAAGAAAGTAGCATGTGATATGAAATGTATAATGTTTAAAAATCTCACTAAACAGGAAGCTTATGAAGCAACGCTCAGGATTCGGAAACTTACCTGTAACAAAAAAATATACAAAATCATTAGCACTTGGAGATACAAAATTGTACATTTAATTCAAAAATTACCAGACTGAAAATCTTAGTCAAAACTTATTTTAACTTTGCCTGAACACTGTTTTTTGAATTTTCCATGCATGATGTGACATTCTGCGTTAACCCTCCTCCTCAAGTTACAAATCGTCACAAAAACTTGAACAATATTTGAGATGATATAGATATTTTTATGTAAGTTTACACATTTTTAATTGTATAATTTTTAAGAGGTTTCCAGTCCGACATTATTTAATAGTGATATCGTACAGTTATAAGGTATAAATTGGAATGTTGGTTTCTACAGTTTCTACTTTTATGTGCTCTTTTAAAACCGTAAGCCCCGCTAAACAATCGGAAGTTTTCTGTATGATTTACAGTTACGCTCATTATTTCAAAATCTATCGTAAAAAGAATCTGTTTAAGAATAAGAATATAAAATGAATTTTGACTACACACACTACACTTTTTTTAAGATTAGTAAATTCTAAAACGAATAAATTTTTCAATGTTGTTTATTTTTTCAGACTATGTTGCCTTGAAATAAATTTATAAATTTGATAGTTTATTTTTATTTTTTATTAATACTTTTATAAATTATGGGAATCCTATTTTTATCAATGAAAAATTCTTTCACTAAATGAATAATTTTATTCATTGTAATTATCACCCTTTTCATTTAATATCAAAACTATGTAAAGTTGATGTACTCTCTAAATTTCGCATAAAATACAGTTTCTCTCACGATTCTGCCAGGATCTTGTATGTGAAATAGAGCAAGCTACGTTATATGAAATTTTTTTCTGTCACTAAGAATGAAGATGTATGCACATGTGAAAAAAACCAACTCTCATCGGAAACAAATAATCCCCTCCATGAATTTAGCAACGGGATATACAATCAATAAGCAAACAAAAAAAAAATATAAAGAAAAAACGTACTCGAATTGGTACACGATAACTTAAGACCTTATTTTGTATCTTACCCCTCCTCCCACTACCCTACTTATAAAAAAATTATTTTAAAACTAGAGAAATAGGATAAGTTTTCAGGGAAGTAGGGTCATAAATGCTATTTAATTTAAATAAAATAAATACCGTGCTGGATTCGAAATAAACCAATTTGAATTCATAATATTTCAATTCTAAATATTATATTCACAAGAAAATAAAGCAAATTGTCTAAAAAAGTTTTTCAATCAAAAGAGATGAATTTTTAACACAAAAAGAAGCCTTAGTAAGAACAAAATTAGATTCTAACAAAACAATTACATTTTCGACCGAGACAAGAATTTATTAGAAAAGTTGAATTTTAAACCTACGAAGATCCATTAAAATCAAATAGTAGAATTTTTAAACAGAAATGATTAAAATTCAACTAATAACAGTTGACTGTTTCATCCTTAAAGTTCAATTTTTAACTTAAGAGTTTTTTCAACTGAGAAGGTTGCCTTTTCTACCATAAAAGATTAATTTTCTGTCAAATGACAAATTTTTAACCAGTTAAAATATTTAATTAAAAGATAAGAATATAAATCCCATAGTTCACGTTAGATCTAAGACAGATATTTTAAATCAAAAATGGAATCGTCAGTGCAAAAAATTTATTTTCAACCAAAACAGGATTAATTTCTTAACGAAAAAAACGAATTTTCAACAAAATACATGAAATTTCTACCAAATAATTTAGTTTTTGCCATATAAAGAACAAATCTCCGCCCCAAATGGAATATTTAAATTTCTGGATACAAGAACTGATTTAAAAAGAAAAAAACCACCGAATATAAAACAAATTTTTAACAAAATAGTCAAATCCTCAACTACGTAGATAATTTATAATGAAGAGAAATAAATTTTCAACATTAGTTCACTTTGTAACTGAAAAATATATTTCTATGAAAAAAAAAATAGTGTTGTCAAATTTTCAGATTGAAAAATTAATTTTCTATGAAAAAAATGCTTTTTAAACCAGTTAAATTCAACGAAAAAGACTAATTTTTAAGCATCAAATTGAATTATTGATTGAAAAGATGAATTTGCAAAATCAGTAATAATTTTCTAGCCAAAAAGACAAATTTTCAACAAAATGCATGATGTTTCGACCTATCAGTTGAATTTTAAACTTATTGAGAATAAATTCTCAACTTTTAACCAAGTAATTTAATTTTCAATAAAAAGATATAATTTTTGGCTAAATAATTAAATTTTAAGCTGAAAAGATGAATTTTTACCAAGAATATTAATATTTTACCAAAAAAGTGAATTTAAACAGAAAAACAGTTCTATTTTCAAATCGTAAATATGGGTTTACAACAAACAATTTAATTTTCTAATAAATAGTTAAGTATTTATATGAAATATTTAATATTTAATAAAATAGATTAATTTTTATTAAATATTTGAATTTTCTACAGAAAAACTTACTTTTCAACCAAATAGTTTAATTTTATACCCAAAAAACGAGTTTTTAATTCGAAATTACAAGTTTTTAATCAAAATTATAAATCTTTAACATACAAAATAATAAATTTTTAGTCAAAACTTTTACATGGTTAACAAAAACAGATGAATTTTCTATTGAAAAAAGATTAACTTACCGCCAAAAGAGGGGAATTCTCAACAAGACACATGAAATTGCAAACAAATAGTTAAATTTTCTACCGAATCGTTGAATTTTCAAGCCAAAAAAGAAAGCAGTCAAGATTCTAAAAATAGACCCGGCTAAAAGAAAATTGCGTTGAGTTGCATATTTCCATATAATATTAGACTATCCTTTATTTAAATGTATGTAAAATTTCATAATAGATCACGCATCATTTTATTAAAGTTTCGTTGATATTAGAAAAATAAAATAAATTTTTATCAAACGAAGATAACAAATTATAACTATTGATAACTATTGATCTGTTTTTATTATTAAATTAATTTCATGTTTCAAAGAACACAATTTTGTGTATAAAACATGTAGAGGAATTCCACTTTAGTACAATTGAATAAAATTCGAATAAAACAGGTATCTTTTAAGTGGGTTTAAAATCCCTTTTTTTGATTGGTAGTTATTGTTTTGACAATATTATCAAGAATTTTTAAACAAGAACAGTCAAACATATATTCATTTCAAAAACAACATTTTGTGATGCCGCTTGATAAAACAATACATGGGATCGTAAATGATAATGGAAATTAATTAAAAAACTTGTAGCACTATTTTTGAAATTGAATGTAGTGGTACAGAGTATTTAGAAGATTTAAATACACAAAGCTTTTAATGTAAAGTTTCCAGTTTCTTTCTGAAATAATGTTGAAAATTAATTAATAATTTCTTATAATTGTATTATTTGAGTATAAAGTTATACTATGTATATTGTGGAATAACATAATTAAATTTGAAAATAGAACAAATTATTTTTCTACTCACACACGAAACGGACAATATTCGCTTAAAGGATGTAAATATTCAAAAAACTTTCTCCTTCGAAATGTTCAAATTTATTCCATGTAAAAATACAATCACGGTAGCAAAAATGCCTTAACATCGTTTTTAAAATTATAGAACTCTCGCTCTCAGCGAAGAATTATGCAAGAATTTGAGCGATTTACAACCTGAGCTTCTTACGAGAAACACCCTCGAGGCCTTGGCTATCATGCAACTCTGCAAATTTTTCTGTCACACAAATCCCTTATTTTATATCTAAAATTACTCAAAAGCGTTTTTACAGAAAAGAAATTAATTTCAGTATTTTCTAGAACATATCAAACTTAATGTAAAGCATCTAGTATATGGATCTAAGTAATCAAATCTTCATTTAAAACAATATATATTTTTTATAGAATACCACATTGATCAAAAAGTTTCCGGAATCATCGCCGTGTGGCGCCTCCTGCTGTCCGATTCACATTTTTTCGCTTCTGTAGGTTGTCACACCTTTTAACAATATTCCCTGCGAATTTCAGCTTTCTAGCTTGATATTTGTAAATGTAACGCAATTTTGAATGCATCTGTTTTTTTGCGAATTTCAATTTTTGCAATGCACCATGACAATGCACCGTCGCACAATGCCATCATTATCTGTGAGTTTCCCACCAAAAACTCAATTAATACAATTCCGTAGCCATCAAATTCGGCAGATTTAGCTCCCTGTGACTTTTTTTTGTTCGATCGACTGAAAAACCCACTACGCGGAACGCGTTTTAGCAGCCGATCGAAGATAATACAAAAATCGAAAACGGCACTGATGGGCATACCGAAAATTGAGTATCAAAAATGTTTTGAGAGCTGGATCAAGCGCTGGCATAAGTGCATGGCAGTCGATGGGAATTACTTTGAAGGGGAACACATCAATATTCAAGAATAAACTTATATTTTTAATTTTAAAAATAAATTACGGAAACTTTTTGATCAAGGTAGTAGGATCTGCTATGATAGAACAGAAGATGGAGATTAGGGCAGATTAATTAATGTCATAATCATGTACAAATTCCTTTCTTGTGGGTACATGGCGCTCACTTTGAATACTTTTTTTGTTTTTATATTCGATTTTAAGAAAAAGAATTTTTATGATTAGGGGTGACTTAGAGGATTTAAAACAATTTTATAGAAATCTAAAACTGGCTTCTTTTGTGAATACTAAGTCTCTCTTTGTAGCAGATTCAAAACTAGAAAGGGTTATTAACTTTTATTTTAGATGCCTTAGTGAAGACATAAAATCAGAAAAATGTGTCACTTCATGGGTTTTCAGAGGTAACGATGGATTTATTGGATCCATAAGGTTTTATGAGGACGAATATGTGTCGTAATATCCACCCGCGTATTAACGATTTTTGTTCCTATGGAATGCATCATGAGCGAACGATTCTCGAGTTTCTGTGTCAATAATGCTTTATCGAATTCAACGAATCTCACATTTTATTTCCCCAAATCCCTCGAGTACCAATCCAGGTATTGTCAACATTGAGCTATGATCACCATTTACTTTAATCTTCTTACGTTTTTCACAAAGTCGACATTCAATAATCCGGCGCCATTTTTTCTATTCTCTATTAAATTGATATTAAAATATTACTTATTGCAAATATTAGGTTATATCTATTTCGGTATGCATTCAGGAAGAAAAATTTAACTGTTAAATATTACTTTCGAAACAAAAATTTTCAGAGATTTATAGCACGTTTATTCTTTGCGTTTAAATTTTTAAATTCCTCAAAACGCAAATTGCATACTTTTACCAACAGCTATATTAGTGGAATTAAGTTTATCCAAATTATTCTTAAACCTGTGATCTTATGTAAAATGCACCTTTGAATCTATAATTTTGTAGGCCAAATCGCTTCCTCTCACTTCCCCATTTATTTTTTAAAGTATCATGAATATTTAACTAAATGAACCTCTCTTTAGAGAAAAAGTTAAAGAAAAATTTTTTTTACAATAATTTTATACTCGTGGTATATAGAAGTACAAAGTTTGAAAAGTACCAAAAGATCAATGACAAAAAAAGATCAATTATCTGAGCAAAGAAAAAATGAAAGATAAGGTTTATATCGATTCCAGGTGAAAGTTTCACCGCTACAAAAATTAACTGTACCAAATAAACATTAAATAAATAGAAGATACTCTCCGTATTTTGACATTGCCTGGATAATCTTTCGCCTTATAATCGCGCCATTTTTATTCGACGTATAGCGAGAATTACGACACTAGCGCTATCTATCATAGTTTAACTTCATTAAAACGTAGAAAAATGGAATTCCCATATGTCAGTTGCTTTTTGCGCTTTTGGCTGAATTGTATTAAATAAGTTCTAATTCATCTACAATAATAGAATTTATTTCGGAGGAGATACATCAGTAGAAACAATTTTTTTTCGTGTTTTCTGTTATTGATTCTACATACATGTTTTACCGAAATTTGCTCACTTCAGCGTGATGCAAACTTTAACCCATTGCGGCATGGTGGGAATACCGTATTCCCACCCCAGTGGGCACAAAATTTATCGACGTCCTGACGACATCGTTACGATATCTTTGCGACATCTTTACGACATCCTATGCCCATGTCGTTTCGGTGTCTTTGCGATATCGTAAAGACATCGTCAGATCATACGACTTATTTACGACAACGTAAAAACACCTTAACGACGTGGATATTGGATGCCGTCAAGTTGTCGTAAAGATGTCGTAATGATGACGTTAAGATGTCACCAAATTTTGTGTCTACTGGGACTTTTTTTCATATAATTTTTTGCGATTTCAGAGTAGTTTTTATTGGATTTTACACAGATTTTTTTAAATCTCATGCTCGCAGGATGATACAACATTGAAATTTTTGTGGGAAGGTTCTAATTTTTTTAAATAATTTGTTAATACTTATAAACAAAGCTGAAAAAGCCTTTTTTGTTGAAAAAATCATTATTAAGAAAACTGTCCATTATATCCTTAAGAAAATGGGTACTTAAGGGTTTTTGGGCTCGCTGAATACGAATGTGAACTCAGAATTTGAAAATTCAAAATGGCGGGTCCAATATTCAGATTTTGGAAATCTAAAATGGTGGATCAAAGATGGCGCCCGAAACTTGGAATATTTTTAGATTTTTTTTCTGAAAAATAATTAAGTTTTCTGGATTTTAAAAAAATTAGTTTACAAGGATTTTTTGAGTCCGTGATCACGAATCTGAATTTAGATTTTGAAAATTCAGAAAATTGGTATTAATCCATGTTTTAGGTGAGTAGGTGTATATTTTTTCAAACTTCAATATTCTAACAATTTTTCTAACAACTCTAACAATTTAGAAATATTTTGAATTTTGGCCCGCCATTTTGAATGTTCAAAATCTAAGTTCATATTCGTGATCAGAGATACCAAAAACCCCTGAACACCAATTTAAAAAAAAACTACAAATTTTGCCCGCCATATTGGACCCGCCATTTTGAATTTTCAAAATCTGAGTTTGGATTCATGATTAGCGGCTCCAAAAAACCGCTGTATACCAATCCTTTAAAAAAATCAAAAAATATTCCAATTTTAACTCGCCATATTGGATCCACCATTTTGAATTTTCTAAATCTGAGTACAGATTCGTGATCAGTGATCCCAAAAACCCCTGTATACAAATTTTCAGAAAAAATAAAAAAAATAAGACAAACGTTAGCCGCCATATTAGACCCGTCATTTGGAATTATCAAAATCTGAGTTCAGATTTGTAATCAGCGACCCCAAAAACCCTTATGTGCCAATTTTCATGAAAACTCAATCAAATTTGAATTTTTTATTTAAATGGAAGACACTGACTAGTCTCTTGTTCAATTTGAAAGTTGTATTGTATAGAATAAAAGGTAATAGGACGGTACATCAGTTTTACGTAGCAGATTTTTTAACAAGTTATTATTTTTTATTTTTATTTTATGACAAAAATGAAAAAACATTTTTTTATTGTACCTTTTTTGAAGAGATATTATGGATCATCTCAAGATACCTAGAATCAGTATAACAAGTTTCCAAATAAAGTTTTTCGGAAGCTTATTAGACGCTTCCAAATTCATTTAATTTTTGTAAATAAATGAGTGTATGAAAATGGTTTCGTATGGACTGGCTGCGATTCGTCACTATATTCACACTAAACTTGAACAATTTATAGACGAAAAAAGTTTTTCTAACGTAATTAAATATTAACATCTAATTTATCTACTTTTGAAATAATTTCAATACCAATCAATTTAAATACTCACTAAAGAGTTAACATTAAATTATTTAACAACGACTCTTTTTTTCTAATTGAGAACAACTAATGACTGCATTATCAAAATAATTAATTCAATGCGTTATTTGGCTATTTTTTAACATTTAGACTTTAGTTTTTTAACATAATTAACTATTCATAATTTTTTATTTTAGTTTATTTAGGTACTTGGATAACAATAAGGTATTGTTACTATTATCGACAATGTTATAAACAATTTTTGCTCGTCTTATATATAGATTTCTTAGCTGAGAATTTTTTTGCTTGTGCTAATTTTTAAAAAACGAACCAAATTAACAAAATCATTATTTGGCTATTGTCAAGATTTAAACTTTGTTTTTAATGCAATTAACTGATAATAACTAATTTTGAAACTTTTCTAAGATACCTGGATAGATGTAATAGACAAATTTCTTACGTCTATTGTAATTGTCAACCTGAAAAAAATGTTCAAATTGGATAAGAAATTGTATTCTGGAAAAAAATTTGTCCACAGACATTTTTCTTTTCTTTTTACCTTAAAAACCTGATTCTTCATTAGGTTAGTGCGTATATAAACTTAAAAAAATAAAAATATATTTTTTATAATACCGATTGTAAATTGTATTAAAAGAAAATATTCGCTTTACTTATACGCGTGAATTGTATTATATTGATTTAATAAATGAATTGAATAAAATAAGGTAATTCGATTTTTCAACAAAAATTCACCTGGAATATATATTTTTATATTTTTGTGAGAAAATTTATCCAAACGATGAGTTATATTTCACAAACAATATAGCCCTGATCTAGAATAAAAAATAAAATTATCCTAATATAGACTTGTTTTTATTACGTTCCGATTATTATAGAAATGTATCATCATATGCCTTTTTATATTAATTTAAATGTAATAATTACGAAAAATTTATCAATTTAACTTCAGTTATTGAGAGGTTTTTCATGCAGCATTTTTTATAATTTAATTGAAAAACTGACAAAGCTCCAACTTGTAAACAATTTTTCTTGCAAAAATCATTAATCATTAGAAGTGACAGCGGGTAACTAACGTGGAGCACTGCGTTACGAAGAAACAAGTTTTTGAGCGATAAAATATTTCTTATCAAGTAAATTCCCATCTCTTTGTAAGATGTGAATAATGTTGACAAATAATTCCAAGTCGAAAACTTGAATGAGTCAATATATATTCTTTACAGAAAACACATATATAGACGCTTTACAAAATTTCCTGAATAACAGTTTCTTGAATATTAAAGCAGCACGACGAAAGATAAATGCTCTCTGTTGAAATGTCAGCAAACTCAATTTAATTGTTGTGAGTACATCGGAGATGATAATTAATGGATTTATGTAAATAAGCTGCATACAAATTGCACAATTCTTATAAAAAATGTGACTCATTTTTTGATAACCATTACGAAAATAAAAAAGCTGGATATTTTGGGTTGGAAAAGAAATCCGTTTAAAAAATGATTTATCAGATTTTTGACACTCTTCTCATCAGTAAAGGTTTTTTTTATTAACGAAAAGTAGCTGCCCGGATAAAATTGTTAACCTAAATTCTTTCACTGCTGAGTGTAAAAAATCACATAAATCGGTTTTTCATCAAAAAACTCCAGATGTTTTACAAATTCAGTTTTGACTAACGTTTTATTTTATATTAAATATTTCCAACAAAAATCTGGGCATTGAAATTCTAAAAATTAGGATGTTCAAGATACAAACAGATATGAGCGAATAGCAGAGTTGGTTGTGGTACGTGCACTCCCTGCGGCCATTAGCATGTGTACTGAATAAAGTGAATGGTACTGACGCTTTGAGAGTAAGCTCAATAATTCCTGCATAGGATAATGCATAGAAATTACTGTACGCAAAAATTGGTGAAGGTAAGCCAATGCTGTTGGTGGAAAGATGGCAAGAGGTCATAGAGCTAAGTGAAAATGCTGATTGAAAGAAGGAAATTTCAATCGGTTAACCACATTTTCAATCTGTCACTGAAATTTAATATGAGATGGAGGTCTTAAAAAATCATACCAAATGGTACAAATACGATAAAAACATAGTAACTTTAAATGAGCGTGATTCTGCCAAATGTAGGTTATCTCGGGTTATGTTCAACCGAATAAAATATGCAGATTGAAATTTTCAAGAATAAATTGTTTCGAATAAGAAGTTTGAAGTAAAAAATTTGAATAGGACAATGCATATTAAACGATAATCAAATTAATTCAAATAAAATAATATTGCAATATATTATAATTCATAAAACAATTTATATCTAAATTTAATAATTATGAAGTTGTAATTCTCTTTTTACAGTAATTTTAATACATTACCCTGCGCAGAAATTATAAGACTTACTCTTATATGGTCAGTGCCATTCAGTTTATTCACTGCACATGCTAATGGCTAAAGGGAGTGCACGTGCCAGAAACAAATTCTACAATCCGCTCATATCTATTTCCACCACAAGCATTCAAATGTTCAGAATCTCAATACCCATATTTTTTAAATATAATTTCTAGAAAATAAAACGAGAGAGATTGTTTTTGTAAAATTCAGATTTATATCTTGTGAATGTGGAGTTTCATAACCTAAAGTTTGTAATTTATTAATTTTTTACTTTTAGTGATAACGAGATTTTATAAACGCAAATTAAAAGTAAAACGTATTTTTGATCTGCAAAATAAAAAAATAAATGTTTAACATTCAGATGTGCTATGATACAAATATGCGAAAACAATGTTTATCAAAATCAATCAAAATGCCTGAAAATAAATAGTCCATAATAAAAGTATAATGCGTATGCCAGTTTCTGATTAAAAGTTGTCAATTTAACTTTTTTTTATTAAATAACTTAAACTTGTTAGATTTTCAACATTTTATTTTGAATGAATTAGTTTCTATCGGAGATATTATTTCTGAATCAGATAATAACCATTCATAACGCTTCTTGGTTAATGCTTCATAAAATCTGAAAGTCTATATGAGTAAAAGCTATTCAAGGAACAAATAAAATTCGTATTTTTAGATAAATAAAAAAATTTATGAACAGTTTCTAACAATGGAATCAGAAATCAATGCTCTAGTCGAATTTTTTGTCATTTTATCCTCTCAAGATCAACGTTAAAAGCTAGTTATTTGTCAAATATTGAAAATATCGGAAAGCGATGAACACGTTTCACGATATGCCTTTACCTCCCTTTATAGACATTCAACAAAAACAAACAAACTTGTAATTCCTTTTAGTGATATATAGACCTGTTGTAATATGCTTTATTAACGAAATGCACCTAAAGGAATTGAGCTGAATAATATTAATTATTATGGTAATTAAAAAATTATTATTATTCAAATTAATTCAATTTAAATTAAATTTAAAAAATTAATTAAAAATAGAATAAATAAAAACAATAAAAATAATCAAAATAATTATAATTAATTTGTTGATAGTGCTGAATACCTTCAACGGCTTATCATTTTCTGTAAGAAGGGCCATTCTGGGTACACGGCAAACACTCAGATATATGTGCCTTGTGTAAAAAGGGTGTTTCTTGACATAAATAGAATTTCCTCTCAACCGGAAGACCGAGAAACTTTATTTTCAAAATCCCTGGACTTTTATCTGGTTTTCCATGATTTATTTTTTATTTTAGTTTACTGGTAATATGCAAAGACCAGAATTTCAAAATAATATAATGTTTCTTTTAACTGAACAAAACAATACAATTCGAGAGTTAAGTTTTTTGTTTGTGTTAACCTAAATAGATTACTTTTTTATTCTAAAAGTTAAATTTTGAATCCAAAAGTACGATTTTTCAATGAAACAGTTCAATTTCCGACCAAAAATATGAGTCTTTAAGAAAATAGTTATATTTTCAACAAAAAAGTAGAATTTTTTCAAAACGAAATTGTTAAATTTGAAACCTACAAACATACATTTTTAGGTAAATTATCGAATTAACAAAAAAAATTATTATACTTCAACCAAACACAGTTGAATTTTTAAAAACTATATGCATTGACAAATCGTCAACAAAATAATTAAATTTCGAACAACATACTTGAATTTCCGACCTGCAAAGATGTATTTTTAACCATTCAGTCAAATTTGTAACCACAGGTAGTTGAATTTTTTGTTTAAAACAATAATTTTCCAGGAAACAGTTATATTAACAATTCAATGGCAGAAGATTTAACCTAAAGAGCCAAATAAAGAAGATTAAATTTCTATCAAAAGAGACGAATTTATAAACTAAAAGGGCGATTTTTTAACCCAGAAGATTTATTTTCTTAGAAAAAGGACAAATTTGCAAAATTAAATATATATTGTTAAACAAATAGATGCATTTTAAACTAAAAAATATCAATTGGTAACTGATAATGGAACAGAAGAATTATAAGTAAAAAAGTAATTTTCATTTTAAAAAGAAACTAATTTACCATAAAATAGGCAAATTTTTAACGAAAGAGATAAAGTTAAATGAAAACGATGAATTTTCTAAACAAAAACTCGAATTTTCAGAAATTAACATTAATTCAAACAAGAAAAACTGCTTGTTCAACTTGTAGATCTTTTGAGGAAAAAGACGAATTTTCTCTATTTCATTGTTAGTTAAAAAATTAATTTTTAACAAAATATTAAAATTTTCTAAGAAATAAATTAATTTTCATCTAAAATTGTGAATCTGTAATATAAAAATGATTGTTTGACAAAGATAACTTATGGAACAGAGATAAACAAAAAAATATGAAGGAGCTAAGCTTTTACTTAAGGAAGTTCAATTTTCAAAAAAAAAAAACAATGAATATGCAACAAATAATGTAATGGTAGATATTTCAGGCAAAAAAGGTTTTAATTTTAAGTCAAAAAAGATAAATTTTCCACCAAACACTTATGTTTCATTAAAAAAAGATCATATTTCTACTAAAACGGATGACGTTTCAAATAAAAAGACAAATGTTGGAAAAATAGTAGTTTTTTTGAATAATGAAATATTTAAGTTTTTAATGAAAAAAGGGGAATTTAAAAAAAAACAAGTTCATTTTCTACCAACATAGTCGACATTTTATTCCAAAGAATGACTTTTAACAAAATCGTTGACTTTTTGATTAGAAAATAAAAAAATGCAAAGACCAGAATCCTAATATTATATCATTTTTTAAATATAATATTTTATGGATGAAATAAAATAATTTAAACTTTGAGTTTAGAAATTTTAAATTATTATTCTTGAGATTTTTTTAAAGTGCCTTTTATAGAAATTTTCTGACTTTTGAAATGTTTTTTTTTCAAGATTTGGTGTTTTTTATCACTTTCTCTAACGAATAAAAATTTCCTGACTTTTCACCTGACTTCCAGAATTGCAGAACAGAAATGCTTTGCAACCAAAATGATCATAATGCGACTAACTTCGCCTAATCAACTAGGTAAATAATACAGCTTCTGTAGAAAATATATTCACGTCGTACAAAAATACACAAATTTTCAAACGATTAAAGAAATGATAAGATCATGAAAAAAAAACCGACGAATATTACCGTTCACCCAATGGTAAAATTGTACTCAATGAAACAGATTTTGCTGGACCCATGCGGAATAGAAAAATCAGAATTTTTAATTTCATACGAACGCTAACATTTATTATATAAATAAAGATATCATAATTTCCCTAAATATTGCACTAGAAACAAAGACTGCGCATTAGTTTGGGTCCAAAATGCAAATTGGAACTTCGTGGAAAATTAGTGTAATAGAACCCTAACTAAGTATAAATTATTTGGTGTGGATTGATTAAGGCCTTCTGAGCGCACGTTATGAAAATATGCTTGAAACAATTATCATTTTTATAGATTCGATATTATTTTGTGTTTTAAGCTTTTTTATGTTCTTCGGGGTCCTCACTGTATCCAAAAATCCTGACAGTTCTCTAATAAATATTCCCTAGGAAATAATTAAGATCCAGTGGATCGCTGTTTTCAAAAAATATTTTTTAAGAGTACCCTAATGTCGAAAAAATTATTTCAGATATGCGAGGCCTTTTTACTCTTACAAATTCCTTTAAAAAATTTCACATGCTTGAAAATTAATAAATGTAAGGACAGTAAATTGTTAAAAACTGAGTTTTGTGTTTTTTCAAATTGTCTATTTTTCGTTATGTCAACATTTTTTCTAATGTTATTGTATCAGTAAAAGAGGGTCGAATATCTAAAATAATTCTTCCGAAATTCCTGCAGATTCAAAAAATGTTTTTTGAAAACAGGAGTCTACTAAAGATAAATTATTTCCTATATAATCATCAGTAAAGAAGTATCCGAATTTTTGAAGACGAAAAAGACACACTCAGAATGCCTTGAAAAACCAACACCGAATAATAATTCAGACTTTTTTCAGGATCCTAATACTCTACTTTTTCAATATTTCCAAATTATATTTATAAAATTTGGTTTTTCCGACCCACCCTACTGCGCATGTCTAGCTAAATTTGTGAGCAAATCGGTATTATAGGAATTGCTACGAAAGCTAAAAAGAACTGAAAACACAATTCTCTCGAAAAAATAGATATGAGATTTTTTCTGGTAATTGTACTTCGCGACAATCAACTACCACAAATCCTGATTAGTTCTAACGTGCAAGTTTCCCCTATTATACAAGAAAAAGAACTTGAATACTGAATTTTCCTTTGTATTTTAATATTTTTGGCGATCCTAAATTTTTAGAAGCCCTATTTTCCTCTCTAGTTTCTATCAAATCCCACCGAAAGCTTTTCCTCTGCGTTTATCAAGAAACAAGATCCTCTCACTTCTAGAATGGGCACTCTTTTAACAATATTCCAGTTACTGAATACAGAGTCAACACACTTCCGTTTACATACAAGTCTTATTGAGTTTTCTAAGGGTGCGTGAATTTTGTAGATATATGTATATAATAGAGGGTTAGCGAAGAAGTGAAGATAATGGTGAAGAGCGCGAGAAAAAATAAGGGTGGCAGGGAAAACTGGCTTTGAGGAAAAGGAGAAAAGAAGGATGGCAGAGATGGCAGAGACTGAAGGAGTGTGAGTCAGTAAGGTCGAGAGATAAAGGGGATGGGTAGTTTTCTCAGCTCTTCAGCTGAGGCGGAATCTGAAGAACGAAGAAGGGTGGCTGCGTGGTGAAATTGTCGGAAGACGCTGATGGTGAAACTCGCCCAGGGAGGAAAGAGAGAGGAAGAGGGATAAAAAAAGAAATAAAATAGGGAGAGAGGGCGAAACTAACGGTGGAAAACTTGTATCGATAAACGAGCCCCAACCTGTAATTCCAACAACCTGTTGGCACAAATTACACACTTTACCGTTATGTCGTTTGGCTTTACAAAACGTAGCGTCATTAGCGAACTCCGGTGTACAAGAAGAGTGGCAAACGAATCACTAATGAGGAGTGCGACAAGTTTTCCATAAAATGATAACTTTCCAGTGAGAAACAAGTATCTTTATTGTTGTGCGCCAACCGAAATTTAATTTTTCTTTCTTTAAAGGCGGCATTCGCATTTTAGTACAATTAACTACAAACTGGTATTGTGAAGGCGAATACAGTTCCTAAAATATTTAAAAATAAAAATACTTATTACTAAGAAATGGCGCATATTTTTCAATTTCTATAAGAAAGCGCCCATTAATTACGTATGGCATTTTAAAGGGGCAGGCGATCCTGAAAATCTTACTCAGGCGGATAAGAGTCCAAAATATCTCTCATGTAAATTTGTTCTATTTATAATGTAAATTTCGTTATACATACGTGTTTGAAATCCTTTTAAAATTCCTTGAAATCTTTCAAATCCGTGGAGATTTTTCGAATCTCTTGAAGTCCCTGATAATACATTTAAATCCATTAAATTCTGTTGAAAGCCTTCAATATTTCGCAAAATTTCTCAAAATAATTTATATTATTTGGAAATCCTTTTATATTTCTTTAAAGCTTTCGAAATCCTTCAAAATCCTTTGAGATCTCGTGAAATAATTGAAAACCCTCGATATCTCTTAAATTCCTCGAAATCCCCTAAAATCCCTTATAATATTTTTAAATCCTTTGAAAATGTATTTTTAAATTTTTTATCTTTTAAATCTCTGAAAATCCTTTAAAATCTCGTGAAATCATCGAAACTCCTTTAAACTTTCTAAAATCCGTTAAAATCCTTTGCAATCTCTCAAAATCCATGACAAATTTTTAAAATACACTGAAATCTAATAAAATCACTTCCAATCTTCGATATTCCATTAAAATCTGCTAATATAATTCTTAAGAACATGTAAGTGTTAGAGAAAATGAGCTTGCACTAATAATGAAAATCTTAGGTTTGCTAAAAGCCGACATGTCTCTAAATGGTAAGTTCACTACCTGGGTGCAGTGAGTCGCACACCAGGTAGTTTAGCACGTATTCTACGAGAACTTAACAAAAATTTAAATTGTGCCAATTGCCAAAATAACTACCATTAGTGAGTCGGCGATCCGGATGCACCAGATTGAGCACCAGGTAGTGTGATACGTCTTCTACGAGAAATTTAAAAAAATTTAAATTTTGCGAATAATGAAAATATTTCCAAATGGTGAGGCGACAACCCGGGTGAACCAGGTCACGCCCCAGGTAGCTTAGCACGTATTCTACGAGAACTTTTTCAAAATTTAGATTGTTCCAACAGCCAAACTTACTAGAAATTGTGAGTCGACCATCCGGGTGCACCAGGTCGAGCACCAGGTAGTTAATTACGTATTCTACGACAACTTTTTAAAAATTTATATTTGGTGAATAATGAAAACAGTTCCAAATGGCCAGCCGACGACCCGGGTGCACCAGGTCTCTGCCCAGGTAGCTTTGCACGTATTCTACAAGAACTGTTTTAAAATTTAAATTTTGTGAATAATTAAAACAATTCCAAATAGTGAGTCGACGATCCGGATGCACCAGGTCATGCCTCAGGTATCTTAGCACATATTATACGAGAACTTTTTCAAAATTTAGATTGTTCAAACAACCAAAATTACTTAAAATGGCGAGTCAACCATCCGTGTGCACTAGGTCGAGCACCAGGTAGTTAATTACGTATTCTACGAGAACTTTTTAAAATTTATATTTTGTGAATAATTAAAACAGTTCCAAATGGTTATTCGACGACCCGGGTGCATCAGATCGCGCTTCAAGTATCTTAGCACGTATTCTGCGCGAACTCTTTCAAAATTTAGATTGTTCCAACAGCCAGAATTACTAAAAATTGTGAGTCGACGATCCAGTTGCACTAGGTCGAGCACCACGTAGTTAATTACGTATTCTACGAGAACTTTTTTAAAATTTATGTTTTGTGAATAATTAAAACAATTTCAAATGGTCAGTCGACGACCCAAGTGCACCAGGTCGCGCCCCAGGTATCTTGGCAGGTATTCTACGAGAACTTTTTCGAAATTTAGATGGTTTCAACAGCCAAAGTTACTAAAAAATGTGTGTCGACGATCCGGGTGCTCCAAGTCGAACACAAGGTAGTTTAAAACGTTTTCTACGAGAACTTTGAAAAAATTTTGCACCTGGTGCACTTGGATTGTCGACTGACCATTTGGAACTGTTTTCATTATTCACAAAATTTCAATTTTTTAAAAGTTCTCGTAGAATACGTATTATACTACCTGGTGTTCGATCTAGTGCAGCCGGATAGTCTACTCACAATTTTGTGTAATTTTGTATGTTTGAACAATCTAAATTTTAAAAAAATTCTCATAGAATACATGCTAAGCTACCTAATGCGCGACTAGATTCACGCGGATGGTCGACTAACTAATGGTAGTTCTTTTGGCAATTGACACAATTTAAATTTTTAAAAAGTTCTCGTAGAATATGTGCTACACTACCTGGTGCGGGAAACGGTGCACCCGGGTAGCGAACTTCTTCGGTTTATCATTCAGCCATCAAATTCATAATTTTTTGTTTTCACAGTTTTTTTCAGGAAATCAGTAGTTCTAAATAAAAAATTGCATTTGAAAGAGGATTAACGTTTTTTTCACTATTTTAGGTTATGGTTGCATTTGTCAGCTTGAAAATCGGGAAAATTGGTATAGATTTGAAAGAAAATTTACAATTTTAGAACAATTTTAAGTTGGCTTAATATTTAAGACTAGAAATCTGTTATGGTACACCCAAAAATTACGTTTGAAAGAAGAATCAGAGTTTAAATAATTTTTGCTATCTTATATCAGTATTTTGTACAAAATAGCTATTCTTAATCAATTATAAAAGATTTTTTTTCTCTTTTCTTTTATATTATTTTAAATAATGGATACTAGGAAATACAGAAATGTTCTATTAATATTAAATTTACATTCTGCTTTGAAAAATGCACGAAATAAAAAAGCCTAATCAAGCGTCATTCAATACGAATTAGGATGATGAATCAGTGTTTAATGTCATAAAATGATAAATAACAAATAGAACCATGTGCTTCTGGTTCCGAACCATTTTCATTTTGAAAAATAAGAAAAAATTGATCACTTTTATTTTGCTTCAAATAGCGTTACAACCATAAACAGAAATATTTGAGAAGGTGTTTTCAAAGGACAATTGACGTTCGTAAATTTTAAATTTCTTTATTTTATGCATTTACTAGTTCTTCATTCATTAATTCTTTATTTACTAAAAAATTCTGATACTATAAATGAAGGTAAATTAAAATTTCAAAAATTCTGCTTATATTTCCACACTTAAATTATTTCAATCTGAGTTGAAAAGTAAAACATTAACCATGTATGGAATGTTTGATTTTTGAGGCACGTGTAGGGTGCGGAAAGTGGCCAATTTCAAAACCTCGGTTAAATAATATCTGAATAATATTGGAAAATAACGCTAAGTAATTAGACACTTGTTTAAATAAATAAAAATTCTGCTAAATAGTAATAAATATTATGAAGGAACTTGTATTTTCCGATGTTTTTATTCCTTTATAAATAAATGTATAGTAATATAATGGCCGGATGTGTGAATTATCTGCAGATGACATCGCATCAGGCATGAGAACAAACATTACTTTTCAAATGTGTCAATGTGAAAGATAAAATAACGCAATGTGACCTAAA
>NC_046658.1:115314175-115315481 GCF_010883055.1 Belonocnema kinseyi | reverse complement strand
CCGCCTGACATGAATCGGCTTATACTACTTGATTTCTTAGCCAGTTACACTTTTTACAGAAGGAAAAACAGTATTACTAATTGGCTTTAATAAAAACTCTGATAAATTTGGTAAATTATGAATTTTTATGATAAGAATAAGTTATTTGAAAAATTATTTAATTTGTCTATTCGTTTAAAAATAGTCAGTGTCTATTGATCACGAAAGTTCGTGATCAATAGTCCGAATCGTTGGGTCAGTTATTAATTACGTACTACGATGGGTTGAGGACTTCCAAAGTTAGGTGTACACTTTTAATGAAATCTCCTGAAGCCTCGTGAAATATCTTAAATCTCCTAAAATATCTAAAGTCACTCGGAGTAATTTGAAGTCTTTTGAAGTCACTTAAAATCTCTTGGAATCATCTAAATTCCTTCAAATCACCTGAATTCATTTGCGGCCACCCATATACGACGTGGACTGTTTTGAGGGTGAAGGATATAAAGAACTCCACGATTTTCTGACTGAGGGTTCAGGGGGGGGGGTCTATCCAAAGTCAACGTGGTGTATGGAGGACATTTTTTAAGTCTCGTGCATTCTCATAAAGTTAGTTGAAATATATTGAAATATCATAAGTGAGTTGGAATCTCCTGAAATAGCTAAAGTCATTTGAATTCACATAAAGTCACTTGAATTCATGTGGATTCACTTGAACTCGACTGAATTCATATAAAGTCACTTGAATTTTTCGGAAGTCACTTAAAGTCTCCTGAAACATTTGAATTCACATAAAGTTTCGTTCATTCACACAAAGTTAGGAGAATTGACATGAAGTGACTTGAAGTAACTTGAATTTTCCTGAAGTCACTTGAATACTCCTGAATTCAGTAAAAGTGTCTGAAGTCGTTAAAATATCCTGAAGTGTCTTGAAGTCAGAAGTAAGGGTGCATTTTTCTTTGTGGACATTTTGTGTCCTTTTTATTACACATTACTACTTTTGTACTTGAATTAATTCGACCTCGAATACTTAACCTTTTAACTTCAACATAAATTAATAAAAATACTATTTTAATATTTATTAATATTTTTCGTATCAATGTCTAGTTGAGAAATCCGAGTTGCTAATAGCGCATAAAATCGGCTATGTTATGGATATTTCGCGATAAATAGGCCAGATCCTGGAATTGGCTATTTTTACCGAAATTTCGTTATCAATAGAAACGGACTCGAAAATATATTCAAAATTTATTACAAAATGTGGCGACTGTCAACAAAATATTAGAATAGAAATTATGATCACTTTTACTATTGTTGAAAGTGTATCATT
>NC_046658.1:115306841-115314075 GCF_010883055.1 Belonocnema kinseyi | reverse complement strand
ATTGAAGATAAAAATAGGTAGAAAATGATCATTTTTATGTATTCCTTTTCATCAAAATTTGAACTACTATGATACTTTTTTCAAGATATTATCCAATTAGTAATGTGTAATAGTTCATTATATTTAATAATAAAAATGTCAACAAAATTATAAAAATTAACGAAAATTAAAATTTTAAAGAGTGCATATCTCGGCTGGGAGGTATTTATATATAATCTTGAGATAAAATTAAAATTAAGAAGTGCGGATTTCGCTGCAATAAAGAACTTCCCTCTGGTTCAAGCGTAGTCGAAGAACTTTTTAAATTAACTGAACTACTACATAACCTTAGGTGCGGCTTTTTCTTTGCCAATTTAATTGAATTTTCTTTGCGAACTCGGCGTGCTTATAATTTTATTAATAATAAAAATCCAGTTAGTACTTAGCACTTTAATAAAACCTTAATCTTTATTATAGTTTCATTTTTCTACACTGTTAAAAATGTTTGGAATTCTACAACACATCTACCAGAATTCTACAATACAATCGTAAGGAGTTCAAGGAATTTCCGGAATTTACCAAATTTATTAAATTCACCATACTCATATCATTCATGGAATTTACAGAATTCATGAAATTCAGGAAACTCAAGAAATTTATGAAATTCACAGAATTGATGAAATTCAAGAAATTCACGAAATTAATGGGAAGCAAGAAATTCAAGAAATGCATAGAAATCACGGAATTCGCGGAATTCATAGAATTAAAGAAATTCGAGAAATGTATGGTCTTCACGAAATTCCCGGAATTAATGGAATTCAATTAATTCAAGGAATTCATGGAATTCAAGGTATTCAAGAAATGTATGGAATTCGAAAAATTCATGGAATCCATTGGATTCTCTAAATTCAATCAATTGGAGGAATTAATTGAATTAAGGGAATTCGTTGAATTTAAGGAATTCATGGAATTCATTCAGCTTAAGGAATTCTAGAAATTCACTGCATTCAAGGAATTCACGGAATACATTGAATTTATTGAATTTAAGAAATTCAAGAAGTCCACGGAATTCATAAAATTTACGGAATTCACGTTATGCGCTTCATTTATGAAACTCACGGAATTCACAGATTCTTCATTTACGGAATTCAACAAATTCACAGAATTCATTGAATTTAGGGAATTTGCGGAATTCAAGGAATCCGCGTAATTGACTGTAATCATGGAATTTACGGAATTTAAGCAAGACGCGGGATTTATATAACACCCGGAATTCATGCGATTCGCGGAATTCACGAAATTCAAGAAATTAACGGAATTCTCAGAATTCCTAAAAATAAAAGATTTCTCGAAATTCGTATAACACCCGAGATTCACGGTATTCACAGAATTCAAAGGATTCAAGGAATTCATTGAATTGAAGAAATTCACGGAATTAATTGAATTAAAGGAATTTATGGCATTCATTTAACTCACGGAATTCGAGAATCTAGGAATTTACGGAATTGAAGGAAGTCACGGAATTCATGTAATACCCGGAATTCGCGGAATTCACGAAATTCAAGAAATTAACGGAATTCTCAGAATTCCTAAAAATAAAAGATTTCTCGAAATTCGTATAACACCCGAGATTCACGGTATTCACAGAATTCAAAGGATTCAAGGAATTCATTGAATTGAAGAAATTCACGGAATTAATTGAATTAAAGGAATTTATGGCATTCATTTAACTCACGAAATTCGAGAATCTAGGAATTTACGGAATTGAAGGAAGTCACGGAATTCATGTAATACCCGGAATTCACGGAATTCATGCAATTAGCAGAATTCCAGGGGTTCAAGGAATTCACGGAATTAATGGAATTCAAGGAATTTGTGAAACTCCATGAATTTCATACATTTCATGAATTGCGTGATATCATTGAATTTCATTAACTCATTGAACTTTATAAATTTCTTAAAATTCTTGAATTTCATGAATTCCTTAAAATTCTTGAATTTCACGAATTCTACTATTTACTTAAATCTCGTGAATAAGTTAAATTATATGAATTCCGTGAATTTCATGAATTCCATCAATGACGTGAATCCCTTGTATTCCCTGCATAGCGTGAATTCTTCATATTCCGTCAATTCTGCGAAATCCTCTAATTCTATGAATTCTATGAATTCTGTGAATACCAAGAATTCCGTGCATCCCATGAATTCCATGAAATCCGTGAATTCCGGGCGTTATATGTATTGGGTAAATTCCTTAAATTAAATAAATTCTGTGAATTCCACGAATTCCTTTAATTCCATGAATTCCTTGAATTTCATAAATACGTGCGTTATATATTATACATGAAAAAAAATTAAGGCTCTGTCAGAAAATTTCTTTTTTTTTCCAGGAACAAGTGTTCTCAGAAAAGATTTACATCTTTTGTTGTTGTTTTAATTTTTCACTTCAACAGATGTCGAGATATCCAGCTACTATACTTGTATTGTAAAATTCCAATGCATGTAAGGTAGCATACCAATGCCAGAATTTGGAAACTACAACATTGTTTATTGCATCGTTACCTTACATTTCGGAAATAAACTTCCAATACATGTAGTGGAAGTTTCCAACTGATATTTTTAACAGTGTAGATCTTAGAACATGCCATCTTTATTAATATCGTCGGTTATATTAATCTTCTGCTTCAAATATTTAATTTTCTAATATTCAACCACCTCTCATAATATAATATTATTAAAAAGAAAGGCGATAAAAATTATATTAAAATTGTAGTTCGTCATAAAAGACAGTATTGAAATTTACGATGTAATTAATTTTTTATGTTCAGTTCCGCCCAACATCAAAAATTGAATAAATCACTGGCGCAAACTGCCGCTCGTTCCTCTCTAATTTTAATAGAAAATCTAGCAGTTAAACTCAGAAATGATGTTTAGGGACAAAAACAGAGGAGTTGTGTGAGATAGTAGATTACTTATGCAAATATTTTCAACGAGTTACATGCTACGGAGCTAAAATATGGATTCCAGGTATACCTTACTTTCTAATGACATTATATTTTAATTGAAACAGTGTTATCTCATTCTGTTAACTAACTTTGTATTTGTTTGAAAAATTGAAACTTTTCTGTAAGCATAATTATTCACTTAAATCAATCCTAACCACTTTTCGAGGCATAAAAATTAGCTTTAGCGATGTTCGACTTTTACAATCTAAATCAAATTTTGTTATTCATGCACGGAAAATATTAATTATGTTTTTCTTGATGACAAATATTTAAAAATAGCACATTGTGATAGATTGTTGAAATATAATGAAATTCATAAGTAAAATATAAAGGTCATATTGAAAATTTATCAAATAATATAGACATAACAAAGTTTAGTTTTCAAAGAGGAGACTAAAACAGCGTTCCGCTCCAGATTGATACTCAAAACTGTTAACCTTGATCTTAACCATCAACATAGAGCGGCACGCTTGTACTGTTTCCTCTTTAAAAACTAACTGCCTCTAATGTCAATTTTGTTTAATAATTTTTTAGTGGTAAAATTAAAAATTTTAACAACTACAATGTTTTTCACAGAATTAGCTTGATAGTAGAATTTGGAGGTATCTTTTCTTGTTTAATATATGTCATTTCTATACTATTTGCACTTATTATGAAAATATTCACATTAAAAATATCCATGGGTTTAAAAAAATTGTAACACACAAATACAAATACGAACACAATCAGCATTTTTGATTGGGACGCATAGAAATTACTCCTAATATTACTAATTTTATTTTAAATAAAAATATTGTATTATTTATCATTAATTTCATTAATTCAATATCATTAATTTTAAGCAAGATGCTTATATTCGTAAAATATAATCATTTCTTTTATATTTGTTGAATGTTTTCCCCACATTTGTTTATCATAAAAAATCAATAAGAGTGCAAATTACAAACATTTAAAATTAAAAATACTTCATACAGTAATCTGGGATTTGAAATGATGAATTAAAAATTTAACTAAAATATGTACCACAAACTAAGACATTTCAAGTTTTTAGTAAATAGCGGTACCGTTACCTCGTTAATGAAGAAAAAGTAATTAAAAATCATGTTCCGGGACACGCGGATTTATATTTTTTATATTTACTAGGCTAATCTAAACTTATAATTTATACTTTCTGCTCATTATTTAAATAACTAGTTAATTATTGTTATCACGGACATGTTTAGGCAACAGTGATTATTATTTATATTTTTTGGCTATTCATTACTCTGGTCAGAAAATACATTTTCTGAAAAGCTTGAATTTTAAATGAAATGCTTATTTTCCTCTTCAAAATGTTATTTCCGGTTCATAAATAGTCTATTAAGGTTTAATTATCATTTAGTATGACGGTCTAAACATTTTTTTTCAGATTGGGTTTCACACTCGTTCTTCTTTTACTTTTAATGCGCACATTTCAACTACATTTTTTCAAATATTAAAAATGTTGTAAATCAAATCGACCCATGTCATTTAAACTTCTGAGAATTTACAGTCATCAATTGGAATTGAATTTTTTCTAAGACAACTGTACTTTGATTAATTGATCTAGAACATTTTAATTCACATCCATTTAAAAAGAGCGCACAAAGAGAATTTGCCATGCTTGTTAGAATCTAATAAAAATAACACTTTAAACTTACGGATCTCTTACAAACAAAAATAGCATAATTTTGAAAGTGATATAAATTTTGTTATTTTGCTTTAATTATAACAAAATTTATAAGAATATTTCTGAAATATATTTTATATGTAGTAGAAATTTGGGTTGATAACTCTTAATCTATAAAAAAAAGATTTTGTTCTCTCCATTTTTTGTAAGTTTTCAAAATGTTGGAAAGCATATTATTTTTTAAATTTTGATCGAAACGAAAAACGTTATGAGATATTTTTTGCAATTTTTTCATCATATACCAAAAACATAGACAACAATTTCTAAAACTTTTTTAAAAATTTCGTTTTAAATTTTGTAACATTTCGAAAAATCAATCAGAAAAATATTTTTTTCAATTTTATGCAAATTTTGAAAAATTTCAAAAGTATATAACTGTTTTAAATTTAAACGAAATGGAAAATTTCATTTGGATAATTTCCAAGCCTCCTACCCAACTACAAGAAACTTTAACAAAACAAATTTTTAATTTAAAAAAGAATTTCTATAATTGAAAAATGCTCAAAATTTTTTTATTTTGGTTCAAAATATCTAATTGACGAACTAGGCCTTCATTTTGGGGCCTTTAAGAAGTGTATTGAAGGCTGACTCGATTGGACAAATCCTTCAAAAGTTAGCGTGGCTATAACATTCAGGTAGACGTACATACAAACATACAGACAGGCAGACAGCGACAAAATGTTATGATTTTCAGAATCTATGAGTGCCAAAACGTAAAAATCAGTTAAAAACCAAAAATAAAAAATTTGGACGATTACATTACATTCTCATGAATGAGAATGTAAAAATCCGGTACCTCTAGAGAAAAAGGTTTTCTCTAAGTACTTAAGGCTGTTGCTCTTGGTGGTTCGGAACCCACCTTAAACTGTAGGTCCCCCTCCCACCACCAAGTAAGTGTGTGGAAGTGTGTAAAGGAATAGTGAGGAAGGTGCAAGAAAAATGTAAACCCTTAGGGGACACATTAGAAGCTCTCAATCAATCAATCAGATTAAAATGTACCAAAAATCACAACATTTTTGTATGTTGCCTGTCACTAAATAAATTAAAAATTCTTATTTAATGTTTGAAATTTATTCGTGAACTTTCAGCTTCCTCTAGGATAGCTAAAACCCATATACCATTGTAAACAAGATAGCAGAGAAAGAAGAGAATTGAAGATTGCACTGCTGTTAACGTTACAATGGTTTACAGTTCCATTTACTGTCAAGATATGCAACTATATAAAAGAATATCACCTCAGACTTATTAATGATAATATTAAAAATATTATCTTATTACTTCAATATTACCTTCTTAAATGTGGCAATAATGATAACATTTGTACATAACAATAAAAAAAATATGAAGAGAAACACACCTAGTTGTTACTACTACAGCGTCTTCAAAGCGTTCACTATGGACGTATAGCATGTCCTTTATATAACATTTATTAACTACTTTCTTATCAATGCTGTTGAACATAAAATGCTGAAATCTGTTTTTTTATGATATACGAGATATGATAAACAATCTTATGATCTGAAATTTTACTTCGATGTTATGTGCTTTATATTTATAGCAATAAAAAAGTTTATCTGAAAGAAACAAATGAACCGCTGGCGACCAAAAGGGGACACGGCCGGATTCAGCCTGAGAAGTAATGTCAATTTGAAAAATCTTTCTAATTTCAATTTTAAAGACTGATACTTGTAGAGAATTTCAAGGCGCATCTTTTTTTCCTCTTGCAAAAATTTATAGGTTTTGTATTTTTTTGAGATAATTAGTAAAAAGTGGATTTTTTGAAAACGAAAAATTCCAATCTTTTTTCACTTCAACTCGCGCTAATTTAGCCAATTTTCATCATTTCCCGATTTCCCGAATACAAAGTACGTATTTAAGTCTTCTGAAACTATCTAAGAAAGAAAAACGAGAATATTGTAATAAACAAAAAAGTTTTTTTTTAGGCAATGCGAAAATCATGAATTTTAACCCAAGCGGTTATCTTGATGCTGCCCCAAAAACGTGCCTGGCCGGCTACGTACGCGCTGCAGCGAACGATGTGAAAGTCAAGTCAATCTTACCAAAACATATGCACAATGGTAACTTTTTTTGTCATCTTCTATGAAATTCTACAAATAACGCATAGAATCAGCGAAGTGATTGTTTCTTATAATAGTTGGAAAAACGTTTTTTTGAGATTATTAAGATTTTTGAGATATTTTTGAGAATATTAATTAAAAAGAAAAAGATATTAAAATGAAACAAGGTAGTACAACAACTAGAAATGAAGATTCGTGGATTAAAAATAAGAAAAAATGTTTCAGAAATCAGGTACGATTGGAAACCGTCAGTACAATTTTTAAATAAATTTTAATCATAAATTTAATATTTTATGACTTTTTTTATTCTTCATTTTTTAAATAAGTATTTACTGAACTATATATAATATGTAGATAGTCTAAGGTAACACAGGCCGACAAAATTTGACAAAGGTCCGGAACCAGAGACCAGACCTAGTATACCCGAAGGTTTTTGCTGCGCTGAATCCGAATCCGACCTCAGA
>NC_046658.1:115296448-115306741 GCF_010883055.1 Belonocnema kinseyi | reverse complement strand
CATTATTTGTTATTTCTTTAGGGAAAAGAATACATTACAAAGGCTAAAACTAAAAAAGACGGTATTGCTAAAGATATTCTAATCCCAGAGAGATCTTTCAAAACTATTGAATCCTGCTGTGGTGAAAAATGTTACCAAAAGTTTTCAAATGTGCAACAAGAAAAAGTACATACAAATCTTTGGAATCTCGGGAACTATAATGAACAAAATGTGTTTCTCAGAGGATTGTTGAAATGCAAGGATCCTATCCAAACGAATGCAGGTGAAAAACTGGGACGGTTAATTTATTGGATATATTTATTTCCTATTGACGAAGAAAATGTTCCGATTTGTAAGAAATTTTTTGTGTGCTTTTCTATGTTTGGGCAAAAGAAGAGTTGAAAATGTTCAAAAAAGGATTTTAAATAAGCAGCCTTTAAAAAATTTGGCAGGTGGAGTACGCGAAATTTGTGTTAAATTTCAAGAAAATTTAAAAAAAATGATCGAAGAGCATTGCGAATCAATTCCACATCACAGTTCACATTACAAACGAAATTCTATCAACCTAAAATATTTTGATAATCCTTCATTAAATCTTGTAGAACTTTACAAATTATTCGGAAAATATTATAAAGAAAAAACGGGGGCTAAATTGGCAATAAGTCAAACCGTTTATTTTAAGTATTTTAACCGAAATGTTGGCTTCAGTTTTAAATTATCTAAAACTGACGAGTGCAATACTTGCTACAAAAACGAGACGAATGCAGAGGTAAACGAAGAAGTAATTAATCACAAAAACAATGCTGAAATTTATTTGAAGTTAAAAAAGCAAATACTCTCTGAAAATAGTAGTCTATGCTGTGAATTTGATTTTGCACAGAATTTGCCACTACCAAAAATAGCCGTGTCCGCGCAGTTTTACCTACGTTTAGCATGGCTTTTTCTATTTAACGTACATGTACATACTACGAACTATAGTTACATGTTCCCTATTCTTGAGGGAATTGTAAAGAAGGGTGCTAACTCTGTTTGCAGTTTTATCAAATACGCGGTATTAAAAGAATTTGCTAAAGACAAGTTCAACAGCATAACATTATTTTCAGACGCATGTCCGGGACAAAATAAAAACTACACAGTGTTTCATTTTTTGATTTTATTGTCCATTTATTTGCAAAGCGAGATTAAATATGTCTTTCCAGTTCGAGGCCATTCTTATTGCCAGTGCGATAGGAATTTTGGCCCATATTCGCAAAAGCTCAAAAAATTAGAACGAATTGAAACTGAAGCTGAATATGTAGAAATGATTCGCAATGCTCGTTCACCTTCATTCACAATGGTCGAGAAGTGTGAAGATCTTCTGCAAGATTTTGAAAAATGTTTCAAAGGCAAAATGCGAAAGCAAAAAAATTTCCAAATCAGCAAAGCGTTCGTTTTGCATGTTTTTCCTGATGGAAAAGTGGATGTTTTTGACAACTATGAGTTGCAAAATCAAACCACTTTTTTCTTTAAATCTACGCTTAAACTAGAAAATCTTTTGAAAAGTCCTCCGCCCCGAATTGGATTAAAAGCTGCCAAAATAAAGGATGTAAAAAATCTCTTCTAGTATTTAAGCGCTAAAGGAAAAGAATTTTTCGACTCATATTTTTTAAAAGTACAAACTCAGAATCCAGATGCTTGTTCAATAATATGCATAATATTATATGTTAAATATTTAATACATAAATTGTTTTAATGATAATATCTGGAGTTACTATTGTGCATTTGTTTTGGTAAGATTGACTTGACCTTCACGTCGTTCGTTGCAGCGCGTGCGTATTCGGCCAGGCACGTTTTTGGGCAGCGTCAAGATTACCGCTTGGATTTTAAAACATTCATAATTTTTGAACTATTAATCCAATTGATCTAAAACTTTCTACAAAACTTTTTTGAACCTTAATGAACAACTTTCCTGCTGAAAGCTTTCCGTAGCTTAAAATTCGTTCGCTAAACGAGGCACTTGAAGGTTAAAATTCATGATTTTTGCATTGCCTCCAAAAAAATTAATAACTTTTTTGTTTATTACAATATTCTCGTTTTTCATTCTTAGATAGTTTCAGAAGACGTAAACACGTACTTCGTACTGGGGAAATCCGGAAATGATAAAAATTGGCTAAATTAGCGCGAGTTGAAGTGAAAAAAGATTGGAATTATTCGTTTTCAAAAAATCCACTTTTTACCAATTATCTCAAAAACTACAAAACCTATCAATTTTTGCAAAAGGAAAAAATGATGCTCCTTGAAATTCTCTACAAGTATTAGTCTCTAAAACTGAAATTAGAAAGATTTTTAAAATTGACACTCAGGACAATACTTCTCAGGCTGAATCCGGCCGTGTCCCCTTTTGGTCGCCAGCGGTTCAAATGAATCTGAAGAAAAATTGCAAAATATCATATGCAAAAAATAAAATTACCAACTGCTGTTAAAATAAAATAAACAATTTTTTTGTTATAAATTATTTTATTTAATTATTTAAATTGTAATTCCATAAATTTATTAACTCAGCACCAAGCACCTGGTGTAATAAAATTCTAGAAATGTAATTTTTTTAAATTCCGTTAAATATTTTAGTATTGAACTAATTGTTAGTCAGATTTAATTGATTCAGGTTTAGTGATAAATTTGTTGATCCAATGAATTCTGTTAGCGAGCACACATTCTTTGATATTTTAGCATTAAGCCGAATATAGATTCCATGCCGGCCGCGTTAAATTTACTCTTATCCTCTTCTTGGTGGGTCCACGTTTCGCTACCGCAAAGCACATTGGATGAGAGTACAAAATTATATATTGCAATTTTAGCTTAATTTGTTACGTTCTTACTGTCGGTAACCTTCCTGCCCTTGTTTAAACGCCTGGATTCCTCTGCGTCGACCTTTCGGTCAGTAGTAAATAAACTTCCAAGGTAGTATCCAGCTTGCTCAATATTCTCTGCAAGCCAACAAATGATTCGACCTAAGAGCAGAACAAAACCAAAAGGTGAAAAGCATTTCAGGTAGAAATGCTGGATGTAATCTCGCCATACAAAGAAAAATGAAGATCAGTGTAAATAAAAAAAAATGGACATATTTTATCTTACACTTGACAATCTTCAATTTTATGCATGCCGAGATTACCCCTAGAATTTTCACCTGAAACGATTTTTACCTTTGTCTTGAGAACCATATCATTTGCAAACACCAAACGACGCACCTTTACTATTCCGAAATCGATATTTGCCATTCACTATCACCAAACACAACATCAAAACGAAATTTAAAACCTCTTGAGAAAATAGAACAACTTCTAAACAACTCTAAAGATAAAAAGGCACTTCTCAATGATTCGAGAGTTTATCAAATTTCTTGCTTTTGTGGCAAAGTCTATATTAGATAAAATGGGAGAGCGATAAGCCAACGTAGAAAGGAACCTGAGAGTAAAAGGCTAAAACATTTCTAGCGATCAGCACTATTTGAGCATCAAATCGTAACATAATATAACATTTTATTTGACAAAACAACCACGATCGCAAAAACACGCAAAACTATGGAATCTTATACGATGGAAATCATAAAATACCCTACACTGAAAAAAATCTAGGTAGAGGACCACGCGAACAATATTGGTTCTGCAATATCTGGCACCCCCCTCTGCCCAGAGTTTGTGCGTATATTTAAATCAATAGGGACAATTGATATAATACCAATCTGATTTTTCTTTTTGCCCTCCCGCGTTAAAAAAAAAACAAATTGATTAGCCAATCAGGTGCGACCAGTCTCCATGGTGGGTCACTCTGGCCAATTAAGACATTGTAAAGAGTATATATAACAACAACATAAACTCAAGTCTCAGTATCAGGCTAGTTTTGAATAAGTGAACTGCAATGTTCATAAAACTTTGGCAACATTCGTGGATGTGCATACGATTGAAACACGAAACATCTCCTTTTCATTATAATATTCTAATATTTGATCTGCACGTGATCTTCCTGACAAAAATCCACACTCGACTACCTAGGTCTTTTCTTCTTCTATTTTTATTTTCCTAGCATAAATCCGCATTGGACTTCCTGGATCTTTTCTCCTGTTATTTTAATTTCCTTATGAATGCGTGTTTTTGAATCTATTTTGTCTCTGTTACCTAGTAAGCTCAGATTTCTGTACTAATTGCCGCTGTCTTTATCACCATTTCCCTTGTATACTGGAACGATAATCGCCTGCTTCCAGTCGCTTGGACCTTCCCCAACTTTGGCACATAATGTTCATCAACTCGGTTAACGTTTCAGACAAATTCTCGTCACAACTTTTATGAATTTCAGCTGTAATACTAATTAGAGCCTTAATCTCAGAGGTACAGTTTGTTTCGGCGGAGTTTTTCAGCATATCTTCTTCTATGTCACAGGTTTTATGCTTCATAGCTTCACCTCCAAATAATTTCTAGTAAAAGTAACACTGTATTACTAATTCCGACACACTGTTCTGCTGTGAGGAAGGTAGAAATGAAAAAAAAGTATAATGCGTACATTTTCAAAGGTATCTGGTTTTATTGTATATTAGTATACTACATTTTATCGAGAAAATGTACAAAAATCTAAAGCAGCAACTTAAAAAATTATCATAATCACGATTTCGGGACAGATTAGGAATTTTTTAATCACTAATACATACATTTTTCCCTTTTTCAAATCTCCCATATAAAAATAACCTAATATGAGTATGACGAATATGATCGTAGATAGGCAAGAGTGACAATGAAAAGTTATTTAGCGAAGTTGGTCGCAAAAAATTTAATAGAATAAAACTTATTAAATTAGTCTGTACTACATTGTACACTTCCCATATATATATATACATTATCAACAGTTTTCAAAGAAGTGAAATATTATTTCCTATAAATTGAAAAAATTTTATCACCATTTGAGGACAGTTTGAAATAATAGTTAAAGTTACTGGTACTGAATAATGTTACATATTTTTATTTACATGGGGAAATAATGCAATGCATTGGTAATTAACGTGATTAGTGCAATGAATCCTATATTTTTCCAGAACTAAAGGTCGTTAGAAGCTAACACATTTAATTTATAATTGGCCAAATATATAATGTTACAATGTGCTTAAGTCATAATTTAACCACAATTTAGCTTTTAACACAAACAACCATTGTTATCAAATTTGTTGAGTTTTTGTACTTTTTAGAAATCGGCATTTTAAGGGGCAAACCCAGTGCCGTGAAAATTAAATAATTAAACCAAACTAACACAATCATAGTCACTTTACAACACCTGATGTTAGCAAACATACGCATATTTTATTAATTGTTTTTTAAATAGCGCCGCCACGTATTGTGGCAACATAAATAATAAATATCTTTGTATGAAATTTGTTAGAACTTTCTGCAAAATGATGTGAATTAAAAGATTATTGAAAATTAGAACTTTAACATATTATCTACAAGAAACATAACAAAAACGCAAACACACAAATAAGCAATTCAACCTAAGTCGATCTTGCAGTTCTAATCAAATTTACGAAGGTTCTTTTAGAACGCAATTAATTTCCTAGAAATCCTTTACAATTAGTTCAAATCCCTTGGAAAATTATTTTAAAATTCTAAGCCTTTTACAGCATTTTTAAATCCTTTAAATTCTTTGAAATATTTTAAATCATAATCATATCAATAGAAACCTTTCAAAATTAAGGTAGATGTATAAAATCATTCGCTTTCCCATAGAAACACAAAGTGCATGTAAAGTCTTTCAAGGGCAAATCTTATCAGAAAAGCAATTTGAGATAACGGAACGCAGTGCTCTATTATTAAAATAGATTCGATTAAGTTCATTCTCGTCTGATAAGATTTGGCCTTGCTGGATTTCAGTTACGTATTTTCATTGCCATCAGAAAGTTAGTTAGTCTGTAAATAAACCACGATTTCCTAGCATTTAGAGAGATTTGCGCCTGAAGCCGAAGAGGTTGCCATTTCGCGATTAATAATAAAATGAATCTTAAAATTATCACCCTTTTTACTTTACCCTGTCCACGTTTTCTAATTCGAACTTGCCTTCATTTATATTTTTCTGAATTAATGTTTTTATTATTTTTACATTCTCATCAGAGAAGGTATTATATTTATGTAAAATTAGACCCCTCCCCAGTTTTTGTCAGATGTTCACGTTTTGATACCCCTGATTCCGAATAACAGGTTTTTACGAATGTGTCCGTCTGTATGTCTATCTGCCTTTCTGTGAACACCATAACTTTAAAAAAAAATTGATCTATTAGATTGGCCTTTGTCACACTTGTTTAGTGTCCTGAACTAAAAATCAAGTTTGGTAGCCAGCCATTTTGGATGAAAATTCAAAAAGTGGGCACATTTTAAATATTTTTGAGACCAAGTTTTTCAGAATTCAAAAATTCTCTGCATGGTTATTCATAGCATTCAAAAGATTTAACAATTTATCCCAATGACTTTTAAAAAAAAAAAACATTACTGGAGTTATAGCATTTTCAAAATCCAAAAAAACCAAAATGAACAAATTTAAGCCAAACAGCGCATGATATGAAAAAAAGTCATGAAAAGAAAAACTTTGCTTTTTGAAAACCCTACAAGATTATGATAACAACTTTTTTAATTTGGTCGAAAAGTTGAAAATTCCAAATTTAAACGTACCAAAAATTTTTGAAACCACATTTTTTTAAATTTATAAATTCTATGTACAGTTGTTTATAGTACACAGAAACTCAGACAATTTATCCCCATGGCTTTTTCTATAAAAAGAAAATTATCAGAGTTGAACATTTTAAGACAAACAACGCATGATATGAAAAGAAATTAGGAAAAGAAAAACTTTGCTTTTTGAAAGCCCTACAGGACTATGATGAAAACTTTTTTGGATTGGTTGAAAAGTTGAACATTCCAAATTCGATCGTACCAAAAATAATGAAAAATCCAAAAATTTCATTTTTTGGTCAAACTATGCAAGATACGAAAAAAATGAAAAAGCTCAAATTGTGCGCCCTGGAAAGAACTGCAAATTTATAATAAATCACTTTCCAATATAAGCTACAAAAAAATTAGACAAAACTTGTTCATCCAAAAAAGAGCTATAATTTTTGATAGGACACGTAGTTTTTACTTTAGTCATAAAAAATAACATTCTAAATAAAAGTATTAAATTTTTTTGAAAAAACGACACAAGGTATGAACTTAAATTACAAGACAACAGTTGTTCGCCTAAAAAGATCTATAAATTTATTATTAATCATTTTTCGATGGGACGAGTAGATTTTCTTTTAATCGTAAAACATGAGATTAAAAATTAAAAAAATAACTTTTTGGAAAAAGCAGAGAAAAGACGAAAGAGGACATAGGCTCCTACATAAGAACCTATATAGGTTCCTGTATTAGACCCTATGCAGATGCGCAGTAGTTTTTTATTTAATCGTAAAAAAAAATATTTAAATTTTGTTTAAATTATAAAAACAAGGAAATAAGAATTAGTATGATTCAATTTTCATGCATATTATGAATTGTAATGATATACATTTATTGAAATGATACATGTTTCAGAGCAGCTTAGAATACAATTTAAAGCAAAATAAGAAACAAATACAAAAATAATTATGATAAATACAATTTGCTTTTTATTTTGCAATATTTAATAAGTAATCCCTGGCAGAGTTACATAAAAAATTTATTATAATTGATATAAAAGTGTTGTGTATAATGTAGAAAAGTTGTCATGTTGGACAAAATCGAGTGCGAAGCACGAGATACGTGATGAGATTGTGTTCGTTAAAGCCAAAAGAGCTTTAACAAAAGAGAGTCACAATCACGAAATTACAGTTGTCGGTTCGTTCACCTTTGGTTTTAAAAGGTCTGTGCCCGAATGCGGAAGAAATGCAAAGACTAAACGCAGAGTGCGATTGCCATCAGTCACATGCCGTAGGTGCGCTCAAACTCTCGAGCTAAGCGTTTTTAACGAAAGAGAATTCACGGTCACAAATTTACAGTGGTGGATGTTTTGAGTCTTAATTTAAAAATTTTTGCGCAAGAATGTGTGAAAATATAAAGACCGAGTGCGTAGCGCGAGGCAAATACAAAATCAAGCCCGAAGCGTGAGAAACAACAGTCGCGCGCACTAGGCATGTAAGGGCCCAAATTTGGGAATCCTTGATATCGAGACTTTCCTTCTTAAATAAGACTCACCTATAATTCTTTCGTATTCAGGACCATACATTCTAATTTAAGTTAGAGTCGAATGGAAGGAAATTATTCGTCTAATTTTTTAAATAATAAGAAATAAACCTTATGATTGATGAAAATAGTTTTAGGCATGTTGACGCAATAAACTATACCCTATCATAAGGTATTCTAAACTGACTAAGATTTTATTGGGATTCTTTAATTATTATTTTTTTCAACATTCACTTTGAAAAGCTACATCCTGTTGAAATACCTAACATATTATAACATCAATTTGAACCTTTTTAAAACTTTAAATCCTTAAAAATGGTAGGACACCCTGTTCTGAACCGCAATTATACTGACATTTATTATAGTATGGTAATCTAAAATTAAGAAATACGTTTCATTATTTAAATTCAGTGTTTGAAAATATATATTTTTTTTAAGCTACACAAAACATTTTCCTAATCTTGTCGAAATTAATTAAAAGTTCCTATATTGAATTAAACGAATTGAGTCCAAGAATTGGATAAATCGATCCAAGCATGCCCTTTTTTAATAATATTTCCAGTTTATTTATAGTTTATGGAAACAAAAAAATCTTCATGACAACTAATGTGCAAACTGTTATTTTCAAGATGTGCGAAATAGCTGCACTATCAGGATATAATTCGAAAATTTGTAAATCGCGGTTGCCAGAAGTTTGACACCAAAGTTTCCTTAATTTATAAAAGGTAACCCATAACAAATTTCATTTACCATTTTTTTATTTAAAAATTGTAACAAGTCATAAATCAACTTGTTACAGTTAAGAATATTTCAAACTTGCTTAACACTGTACCATCTCTTTTTAGAATTCATTCTGGAATAAAATTTCGAGTCTTTCTGGAGTGATTTCAGATAATTTTGTGCACAATTTTTAAAAATAAGTCATTATATAAGAGTATGATTTTTCACAGTTTGAAACGAGATTCCAGCGAAACGCATTTTTCTTGATCCAACGTTAGGGGCCGCACTTTAACCCTTAAATTGCCAAAACGCCACGACCGGTACAATGCTCTTTGAAGGCCAATAACTAAGATTGTTCGACACTACAAAAAGTTGAGGTGCATATATTTTCATTGCTTTAGAGCTCCTCTTTCCAATGGTACCAATGAAGTCCCTCAAAAAATTTACTTATAATTCCAAAATTCAGTTAAACAAAAAAAAAGTTATTTTTCGTGTCTATTTTTTTGCGATCCATTTTTTAAAGTTTTTCGAGTCTGTAATTATTCTGGGACCCCATTAACAGGTGGAATAAATGTCTAAACTTTGAGAATCCATGGTTCAGAGATCGATTTTTCGTTTTAATATTTTCAAAATGGTGTCTTACAGGCAAAATTCTTGTGCAAACATTCGTGCATTTTTTTACAATAAACGATGCTCTTTTCGGAAAAATTTCCAATGTTTCCGTATCTTTATTTCAATCTGACTTCAAACTACACCGCCACCGTATTTTTATTCCGGGAATTTTGGACTACATCCAATAAAAAAAATGCCTAAGCGTAAAGCTCTAGAAATTTCAACAAACTCTGAATTGGAATGGGATTCCGATGAAAATGATGAACGTATCATCATGCTTAATCCTTGAAACAGTATCTGCCTTGCAAGCCTGATCGATATGGGATAAAGTCCTGGGGCTTACGTGCAGCCAATGGATATAATTCAATTTAGACGTTTATTGTGGCAAAAATAATCCAAGAATTGGAATAAATTTATTGGCATGTGCACTTGCCTCCAGAGTATTTGTGCAAATGGTCAATACACTTCTCAATGGCATTTCAAGAAAAAAATTTTCTGATCATCATCTGTATTTTGACTATTTTTTTACCAGCCCAGATTCACTCATTTACCTGAATAAATGTGGTTTACGATCAACAGGCACTTCCGTTAGGACAGAGTGAAAGAAAAGCATGAATTTGAAAAAATTATCCGCGAGAATCATACAAAGTAAATCAAGATCGCAACAGTGGGATACGAGGGTAGTTCAATAAGTCCTTAGAATGACCAACAGATGGCGCGCGAATCGCTCCAAATCATCTGTTTTCAGTCAGCACCACTCCCGACTAGATAT
>NC_046658.1:115292426-115296348 GCF_010883055.1 Belonocnema kinseyi | reverse complement strand
ACTACTTGGAAAAGGGTAAAACAATCACTGGTGAATATTATGCATCATTATTAGAGCAGCTGAAAAAAGAAATTTAAAAAAAACGACCACATTTGGCGAGAAGAAAAATTCTCTTTCATCAAGACAACGCCCGAGTTCACACATGCTTCGTTTCAATGGCTAAAATTGAAGAACTAAAATTCAAATTGGTCTAACACCCACCGTACTCACCAGATTTAGCCCCCAGTGACTTTTTCTTATTTCCAAACTTGCGAAAAATGGCTCGGTGGACAGAGATTTCCAGACAACGAAATCGTCATTGCCTCTGTAAGTGCTTACTTTGAGGAACTTCCGAAAACGCACTTTTCTGAAGGATTCAAAAAACTTGAAAAGCGATTGACCAAGTGCATAGAGCTCCAAGGAGATTATGTTGAAAAATAAAAAGAAATTTACCCAAAAATAATTGTTTTTATACTTCATTCTAAGGACTTATTGAACTACCCTCGTAAATTTGATCAGTGTAATAGACTCAAAACAAGTCTCTATTCTTTTCACAGCATGTAGTGTCACTCTCATAACACCAGTGAAAAGATTTTCACGAGCTTCTCAAGAGGGAGATTACAAATGCTACAGTAATTTTGAACATTTGAAACAAGAATAATAAAGGTAAATTGAAAACAAAAAATTTGTGTGAAGAAATTAGCAGAAAATATTTGTCGCAATCGACATTAGGTAATTTCAAAACTCACAGATACGAATCATAAACAAGAGCATTATGTAATAATAAACAATGTCGCCAGAGGACTATTAGATTTTACATTGTTTGCGACATGTATTACTGCTTACATAGTTTCACAAAATCACATTTTGAAACAGCAGGAGCAAAATGATTTCAATCGATTGTTATCTGAAATTTAAAAAAAAATCTTAATAGAAAAAATGTTTTTTTAAAAATAAAATCACTAAAAATAAAATCATCAGTCGACCTCCACGTTGGTGATAGTTGGGCAACGTGAACCTTGTTTGCGGCAGACAGACGATAGATATTCGTAAATCACTTTACTCTTACATGATGCTTTAAAATATGAAAATTTTTTATTTAAAAACTATGCACTTTTCGGAAACATTCTAAAGAGTAAAAAGTTGTTGTAATCAGCCAAGGAATACGCCTGAATTTTTCCGAAGCGTTTTGAGGAAAATTTTGAATTTTGCAAAAATTGTTCATATGCAAAATTCAAAATAGTGCTCAAAGCTAATTGCAAGAACTTTTTACCCTTAAAAGTTTTTTTGGAAAAGAGCATCATTTATTGTAAAAAAATTCATGAATGTTTTCACAAAAATGTTGCCATTAAACACCATTTTGAAAATACTAAAACGAAAAATCTATGTTTGAACCATGGAATAATTACAGACTCGAAAAAATTTGAAAAATGGATCACAAAAACAATAGGCACGAAAAATCACTTTTTCTGGTTTAAACTGCATTTTGAATAATAAATGAATTTTTTGAGGGATTTCATTGGTACCATCGGAAAGAGGAGATCTTAAGCAATGAAAATATATGTATCTCAATTTTTTGTAGTGTCGAACAGTCTTAGTTATTGGCCTTCAATGAGCAGTGTACCGGTAGTGGCCTTTTGGCAATTTAAGGGTTAATTACCTAACGGTTTATCCGCCATCTCTAGACTCCTGTCTATTAACAATGGAAGAGAGTCTTACCAATTTTTAAAAAATTATACGAAAGTTTTATTTTCACACAAGAAATCAATTTCTTGAGTCAACTTATAAAGAATTACAACACACATGATTATACTTACTATAAGATAGTTTCATACTCGGTACATACGATATTTTATGTAATGAGTATGGTTTCCGATTTTTCTCATTGCATTACACTTTAGGATTGAGATTTTTTTAAAGAGACACGTACCCCGTAAAACAGAGTGCGTGCGTCGAAGTAACAAACACGCATGCGTGCACATTTCCTGCGGACAATAAAGTGCACTTTATCGTCTTAGATTCGTAAAGTAGCCCACCATCATTGAGAGCTACTTTGCTGCTCCAAACCAAACCCAGAAAGCGATGAAAACATACTCGCGTTAGATAAAATCTTTTATCGGTGGTTTTATGCTTGAAGCAATAAAGAAAAGTTTGAACTTGAATATATCTTCTTCGCATCCCACCCCACAAAAACGAGATTTAATCGAAGTATGACTCTACTTGAAAACACCAATATAGTCTGTGTTACTCAAGATTACAGATAAACTTTTTGATGAATCCAACTTTTGATTTACCCTGATTCCAGATTTCAAACAATGAATCTTAAATTTTTGTTGCCCAAAATTGTGTCATATTATTATTGGTGTATAACTAATGGAAAATATATAAGTTTGAAAATTTAAAATATTATTAAACGACATAACTTTTTTGCGTATAATGTCGGAATTAAAAGTACTGGCGGTCAAATGGTATGGACTATGGATGGAATGAAAAACTTAATGATCGAATTTTTGAATACATTTTATTTAGGACACGTTCCCGTTATGAAATATAAAAACTTTGAGATAATATAGGATACATTAAAAATCCCGTTTTTTAATTTTTATGTGATTGAGGAAGTTGATAAATATGTGTAATGAGAATAGAGAACTTCTAAATGATTGAAGAGGCGATTATCGTTTTCCTTTACAAGGGAAAAGGTGATAAAGGTAACTGCAGTAAATATAGAGCATGCGTGTTAACACGATTTGCATGTAATTTTTGTGGAATATATGCTGTAAAACGCTAATGAACAAAGTCAGTAATAAATGGGTTCTCCAAGAATGTGGTGTAGAGGAAACACTGATTGACAAGATTGAAAGAAATTTGTTGAGATGGTTTCCTCACGTTGAGCGAATGTGTGAATAAGACACTACAGATACACGATACAAAGAAAAACAGAAACACAAAACCTTGCATAAAAAGATATATGGATATAAAAGTAGGAAAAGATATAGGGCAGGATAGCAATGTGTGGCGAAAAATTCCCGAAAGGTAATATTTTGTAAGCCCATTGGTCTTCGTGAAGAGTTTTGCTTAGAGAATATAGCCGGAGCAAAACGTATTGATCCTTATGTGGGTTTATTAGTCAGTTGTGTGTTTATATGTGAAAAGTAGTGTCGAATCGCTTTGTTAAGCTCTTCACCTGAGGCGATTGTTAGAAATATTTATCAGCGACCTAGATCGGAAAATTGTTGTGGGTCGTGTATCTTGTTTGACTAAGGATCATGCGACTTCTAGATTGATCTACGATCTATTTCCTATCCTACAAGTCACTAGCCTACACTTACCAAATAAATATTTTGACTGAGTCTGCATAAAAAGTGTCCTTAAGGTCATTATGAAGGTATGTATAAGTTCATAAAAACAGATAAATTGCCAGCATTTTCAACCCATGACGCCATAAGCGTGAATATCATAGTCTTTTCCAAACATGAAGTGTACCCAGTTCTGGTTGATTTGAGACATGAATATAGTGGCAAGTAGATTCAGTATTGACCACTTCCCGTTCAAATTCACAGATAAACATTTTGACCTTGACTTAGAAAAAGCGGAAACATCTTCTAAACTAGAACCGACCATTGTGTCCTTTTTCATACCAACGCCTACAATTCATGGCGAATTAGTTACAATTTGATTCTTAACCTCCTTACCTAACTTTATGTCAATTAAAAATATTTTTTAAAAGGCATTAAAATCTCTAATTATCTGCAGTTTCTTTGATGTTTTCGTTTGACAGTTCAGTAGTCAATAATCATTCAAGCAAATTTACTGCTTTTACAATCAAGGTAAAGAGTACCTACGAGCAAAAGAAAGATATATTAAATTAATTAGTGGATGCTAAATAAAGAAAAATAACACTGAATAAAATGTATATTTAATATGAAACAATAATATTTAATTA
>NC_046658.1:115283974-115292326 GCF_010883055.1 Belonocnema kinseyi | reverse complement strand
GTATAGTTGTCGTTAAAAGGACAATAAAAAATATATATCGTTTTATGAGGCACTTAGGTTAGTTAGTAAGTCCCGATTTAGCTTCTATTAAGCATCTGGGAGTAAAATTGGTCTATGAATTCCGAAAAATTATTTCATTTATTCAAAAAAATTTAAATTATCAAACTTTTTGAATTGAGCTATAAACAATACGAAAGCACAAATTAACAAAATATTAAAAATTATTTGTAAATGGTAAATAATATTTATGTTGTTTTCAAAGAATCGAGGGGTTTTAGGAAACTTACATAAATTAATGAAAATCAATGGGCAGTTCAACAGGCCAATAAATAACGCTTTAACTTACATTGCACTTTATTCCTTTTTTCATCCAATGGTCCTGCAAGCAAGATAAATTTCACAGCAGCGAAAGAATACGAGAGAGCCGAAATTGAAATTTATATTTTCGAATTTAAACTCACAGAAAATTGAAACTCGTTGCCTTAGTGACAGGAAATTATTAACTATATAGATACTTTGAATACAATGGGCTCCAAGTCACTTATTTAAATGCTAGTTTAGGTCTTTCGTTGACGCGTATTCTAAATTAATTTTTAGCAAAGGATTTAGAAAATAAAGAATAAACAGAAATGTATACACTCTACCTAAATAATATTACACAAATTTACTTTGCTTTCGACACTCAGAAAAATGTTTGGCTGAATCAAAAATTTCTTTGCCTCTATATCAAAGACAAAATTTGCTTCATTCAAATAAGATTTTTCCGATTTAACCCATGGTGTGCCCAACAATTTTTTTTACATGAATCAAACATAATTTGGCTAAATCAATCAGCTATTTGTTTGAGCCTATAACAAGGAAACTATTTGCTTAATTAACTTCAGGGGCAAATGAATAACTAAACGACTTAGAACAATTATAGTCATTTGACACGATCATTGTAAGCATACGAGTAAGTTCTTTTGGTGAGCGATTTTCGACGCAATCTCACCACCTACTGTGCCACCCTTCACACTCAACGTTTCTAAAAACAGTATCTGTCAATATTACTTGTTGATTTTTTTTGCAAAATGATCTATATGAAAAAGTATTCAAAATTAGACCTCTACCTCACAACCTCCAAAACACGTCATTGACATGAAAACACACACACGCATGCGATCAATTGAACCTGAATCTATTCTATTCTTCTTTTACTCTTCTTATTCTCATCCGTAAATAAGACCCAATAAATGCGATACTACATCACATTGTAAATCCAACCTTAAATCTGACGGTATAGTTTAAGTTCCACGGCCCTAAGTATGATAAGGTTTACGCAGTCGCATTTACAATCAGAACAAGTATCTTTTTCAATAAGGAAAATCTCAATTACTGAGTTATCATATTTAGACCATATAGACTCAAAGTTCATGTAACATCAATGTACTTTTGGCATGGAATTGTCATATTTACATATACCTTGAAAACAATATTTCCAAGTAAATATATTTCTTTATTTTACCCTTGCAGATCCTTATTTTTTTGCATGCTGAGATTATCCAAACGGTTTTACCTGAACAAATTTATACTCTTTGTGTATTCTATTAGTACAGATCACAAGAAACTCATTACAAGTCGAGAATCGTGTGAAATCCTCATGAAATAACGTAGATTCTTTTACATTTTATTGAATTCCCTGCATATCTTTCAAAAGGACTTGATAGCCCTGAAATATTATCTGATGACTTGAAATCTTTTAAATAATTATGCAATCCATTTAATTCTTTATAAAATCTGACAAGCAATTTGAGATGGCTTAGCGTAATGATCTTTTATTAACATAAATGCAATTCAACTTATTGTTGTCTGATAAGATTTGCCCTTGACGGATTTGACACGGTTTGAAAAGATTTACGACCAAAGCGAGAGATTTTTTCATCAGAAATTATTAATAATAGGAATATAACAATTACCAACTTTATCGCTCATCTCAATGTGTCTCTTCTCTTTCGTTCCTGCCTCAATTTATATATTTTTAATTAATGGTTTACCTGATTTTCAATTGATTTTTTAAAATTATTGTATTTTCCGAAGTTATTGCAATTCGAAACTAACAATGGTTTCTAAATAGGATGAAAGAATGTCTAAGGTTTTTATTGTATTTTATAAGAATATGCGGGATAAAGATGAAGATTTTATAAGAAAAATTAAGTCATAATCCTAAAGATTCGAGTTCATATGTATGGGCCAAAATCTGAAAATCTTAAAACTAGAGACTTTCTTTATTGAATACGAACAACCCTTTATCTGACAGAAATCAGGTCGTAAATTCGTTCATACTCAGGGCCGTGAATTCCAACATAAGTTAGGATCGGATTTACAGCCCGATTTAGGTATCAAAAGAGAGTAGGGAAAAGTTAAAATAATACAATTATAAAGTTGAATTTTATGTGTTATTTTCGAAGCAATAAAATATGAATCTTATGATTTATAAAAATATTCGAGGAAATGCTGAAATTATAGGTGATGGGAATGCATCGAAAACCACTAATTATATAGATATATCTTTACAATTAAGGGATGTTGTAAAATGACTGATAAATTTAAATTTGTTTATTTATTTAGTCTTTACAACATTCACTTTTGAAATATTTATTCTTGTTAAATATTAGCATATAATAATTTACGATTTATGCATTATTTACGATTTTGAGTTCTGAAGAATTTTCTATAAATCTTCTTTGCATCGCACCAATCCTGGCATCCCTTATAGTACTTATATTTGCTCTTAAGTAATTTAAGTTTGGCTTCTTATCTCCATCAAAGATTCAATTATTCTATATTTTTAGTGGAAAACATATTTTCTCACATATAAAAAATAAATCTATACACAATATTTCAAATCTCATCTCGAATTTTCATATGCCACAAAAAATCAATTTTTTGTATTTGATCGTAGTATGACCCTACTTCAAAACTTGTTATGGTCGCAGAACCAACGTACTTTAAATTTATAATTCAAAGTATTCATCAATTGTAATATTAAGATGTTTTTGAATAAAACGCCTATAATAATATTAATGTATCTCGTTATATTACATTAAAAATTTTCAATGAGTTTATTCTTTTATTTACTTAGTCTGAGATTTTATAAAATGTGTCATAAATGTTTGTCGCTCAAAATTGCTTCACATTATTGCGTATAACCAATAGCAAATATTATATTTCAAGTAATTGCAGATATGATTAAACAACATATATTTCTTATATCAGTTGTATTTGAATATCTTTCTAACACATATATTATTATTTTCACGCTGAGTAAACTTGTTATTTGCATTATCAGAAACGTTTTGTTTTTATTTTTTCCTTGGATTTTTTCTATTCCAACAAAAAGTTAATAGAGTGAAGAAAAGTAAACGAAATTCTTACTAAGTCGCTAAAGGTTTTGTTGACTCTCCGTAAGCTAAGGTAAAGCGGTTTATGTGAAAGAGAGCAGCGCACCCTTGATTCTTTATTTCTGAAAGTGATATTTGCTTCTTGTTTGAGGCATGCAAAAAAACATGATGAAATCTCAGTTGAAAAAACTAGAAGGAGTAATATCGCTTTTTAAGTGCAGAATTAAGGGTACGCCGCCTGTCCCACATGTAGCCCTATTTTGTGGTAACCAAAATATTAATGTGACAAAGAATAATGTTGGTGATCCAAATACTATCAAACGTCAGATGGAGAGAGGCCATCATCGTTTCACTTTACATGAAGGTGGTACAGCGAAAACACTGATTAACAAAAGTGAAAGAAATTTATTGAGATTTTTTGGTCATGTTGAGACCTTGTTAACTAACTTAATTACCATAACAATTATTATTATTTTTTAAAAGGCTTAAAACTCCCTGATTATCGACGAATCATTTTCGAGTCATGGCCATAGGTTTGATTAACCTTGGTTCTACTAAGAGCCATTGTCATTTTCATGGATAGCAGTTACTTCCAGTGGGACCCTGGGATGGTTATTCAACACATACACACACACATTTATAAAAAAAATTATATAATAGCGATAGCCTGCAATTTACGTGATACAAAAAAGACCTCTAAAAGTAAAAATTACCACAATTTCATTAACACTCTACAGTTCAGATTTGTTGCCGACAACATCGTCACTTTGTGAACAAAGGATTCTGCGTTAAAGTATCAAAGGGAAGCGAGCAGCTCTAAGCTGTAGTATTCATGAACAATTTCACGTGTCTTCCTGAATTGATAATTACTTACAAAGTTTCCAGGCGTGAAAGCCGTTAGAGGTGCTTCTATTTATTAAAGCAAGATTCGAAGTGTCAATAATAATAATTATTACAGTAAGAATTATGTATAAGAAGCCGTTTTAATAATAGTATTATATCAGCCTTATTATTTTGTGACTAATAAATAAAAGAACTTCACTTTTTATCTGACCTGAAAAAAGGCTCACATTGTTTCAAGTTTTTAAATACAATTAACAATTATGTCGATTGAGCGTCTTGTTGTCAGAAGAAAATCCTGATTAAAATTAGTTTATGAATTTAAAAAAATAATGATGTATTCGAAGAATTGTTTTTAATTCGTGCTTCGAGATGTACTAAAAACGCTTTGAAATGACAAAAAACTTGAATATTTAAATGTAATTTCTATTTGTCCAAAGGCACAAGTATTCACAATATTAGAGAATAGGTATAACTGGAAAATACTTTTTATCTTCATAACCTTGGTGTAAGGGTTTTAAAACCAAAAACTGATGGCAATCAATTGACTGTTCTACTCGATGATAAATCACGTTTTAACTCAATTTGAGCTTTGCACTTTGAACTTTTCTTCTGCTCTTCGATGTCCTGCAAATAAGATAAATTTTGTGGCAGTAAAAGAATACGAAAAAGCTGAAATTGAAATTTATGTTTTCGAATGTAAACCCACGTAAAATCGAAGGTCTTATTTATGGTAGAAGAAAATTATTTATTGTACTGATACTTTAAAATATCAGCTGAATCTAATTGAATATCACTAAATTCCATACTCATGAAGTGACTTACATAAATGTTAGTCACATCACTGTTTGAAGCTTAAGCTCAGTTTAATGTTTATCAAAAGGAATTTAAAACCTAAAATAAACCAATTCATATGCTTATTTTAAATAGTTTTATATGCATTTACTCCGCTGTCTGGAAAAACATTTGAAAATTTTCAAAAATGATGCTAATTCAATTATTGAGAGATTATTTTACCAATGAAAAGATTCTTATTGACTTCACTCTATTAAATTTTTAACGCTCTCACTACCCTTGTCACCAATTCTTAATAGGAAATTTTTTTGTATTCGATTTTCTCGCCCTTCATTTATATACAGCCGTTCTATAACTCAATTAACTTAACTCATCCAAAAAAACGCTACCCACACATTCGCTTTTACTTTAACAATGTTACCATTTTCTTAAGCACATTATTTCTCCCTCTCCGTAACCTATCCCCTTTTCCTAATCCTTTTCAACACCTTCAAAAATTCCTCTCTCTCAATTTAGTTATCTGCTTTTGACTGTCTCGCCACTCTCAGTTAGCTCCTCTCTAGATCTTCATCTTTTCACCTCTTGCGTATCCCACCCCAGAATTCTTGAACCAACACCCTTCAGTTTTTCACCCTATTTCAGATTACCATTTTCCTCTAGCCATGTCAATCACTACCTTACCCAGTCTGTCTACCCTTCACCCCTCTCATAGATGTCGAATCATCTTCAACTCCTCCTTTAATTTTTCATTTTTCTCAACCCTCAATACATTCGCCTTTCCCGAGCTCTCTGTAAACCTCTCCTTTCAGTGTTACACCATCTCCAATATAACCCTATTCTTCAACATTTGTGTAGTCAACTAAACACTTTAATATGATATTTTACCCATCTCTTAGACATACCCTTTCTCATTCTCTTTATTCCCTATACCACCCAGCCCATCAAGCTGAAACTTTAAATTTTAACCTCGCCACCATATGCACCTTCTTTTTTGTATTCTCACTTACTTATAACATAACCTTTATACAATATTATTGAAATTTTCTGCGAAACGATTCTTCGGTGCCGATTTGAATCCTTGTTAAAAATAGATTTTTGATAGAAGAGTCATTATTTTTCTAAGAAGGGTAATTTCAGGGTGATAATTACAGGTGACAATTTTAAGATTGATTTTTAACTATATTTGATCATTTAATAACTGAAATGGTACAGACAGCCCTGACTGTTTACATTTTGATCCCCCCGACTTCAGTCCCAGGCTGCTACAAGACAACCTCCAAAACTGGACTGAAAGCGAGAGCTTGGTGTATTTCCATGTTAAGAAAAACAAATGTTATTTCGAGAACAATACAAATGTTATTTCGAGAACAAAACAAATGAGCTACAACAAAATTGATTCAGCTCTTTTTCTGTGTTCCATAAAAAACTGTTGAAGTTACGACCCTGCGGTTTTTTATTTATTGTATGCAGTGGCGGCTGCAGTGTAGAAAAATAGTAAGAACCTTGAAGGATTAGCAAATTAAAGGATGAGATGAGAGGATCCCTGTCCCAGGATGTAGAATTGAGATCAAACATTAAATTTCTTATTTTAGAGATGCTTTTATATCAGCGGTTGTAAGATAAGAAATACAAAGAAAAAAATATATAAAATTTATTCTGTTTCTCATATCTTCTAAAATAAAAGCATTATTTAAATTAAATTAAACGCAATTAAAACGCTTAGCATTTAGAATCAAAGTAGAAAATAAAATAATCTGTACAATTTTTATTACTTTGGTATTAATAGTTAATAATTCACAAAATAAAGAAATGACGATTCTTTTAAATGCAAAATTGATGTAGGTTTATTAATATCACATATCTCTCGTTTTATCTTAATTTTTCAGTTTCATCTTGAGTATGATTTCCGGTTTATTTGCTAGCCCCTATAAATTAGGCAGATGTCAGATTTCAGAGAGATAATTAAACTAAAATTTTATTTTTGCCTGCTTATACGCATAATCACTAGGATGACATTTGGTATATAAAGCGCAAAGTAGAATAGTTATTCAATGATCAAATATCATTAAAAATGAATCTTAAAATTGTCTCCTTCACACTTCTGTGTGTAACTCTTATCACTGGAGTTGCTAACGCTAAGGGTGTTAAAGACATCAAATTTGGAATAATTTTGGGAGGGGCTGGTTCTAAGTGTCATTCAGGCAGCGATTGTTACTCCAGAAGATGCGATTTTCTCAAAAATAAAACATGTAAGTCGAAAAGTTATCAATAAATGACCTAATTACTAATTATTACCAATTATTTCTTTTTCAAGATACAAATTAATGCACTAGTATAGAGATATTCTACATGAATTAAATTAAGAATATAACTATTTGACCATAGACTAAAATAATAGCTTAAAATACTTTGGCCTAAAACAGTAAAACATATTTCTTTTGTTACAGGGGAGCAAAAGGAATGCATTGGTAATAATTAATGTAATTAGTGAAACCAAGAAAAGATACTAAATTTGTCATGAAGTTATAAGGTCGTGAAAAATCTATAAGATTAAATCATATTGCACAGGGGGTTGAAACACAATGTCTATTTTTGAAGTTAATATTGTGAAAATAAATAGCTAAACCACCACAGAAAAATTAATGTCATTACATTTCAAAACAATATAGTAAAAATAACTATAATTTGTGAGTGCTTTTCTTAACAATACTAATACGTATTTTGTCGGCATGCCTATATACAAGTATTTGTATAAATCATAAAGTTAATTGTCAAATATTTAAACAATGAACCCTAGAACTTGATTTTAAAATTAATTTGTGCTAAAAAGTAAAAAAGTTTTTTAATCGACTTCTAGAGATTTCGGAGGACTTTAGATTATTAAAAAGACTTCAAGGAGTTTTAATGCATTGTATGAGATACTTACATTTAACTAAATTTAATTTTCTGTAGAATGTTCTTTAAAATCTCCAAAAATCTATTTAAATCCTATGAAATAAAAAAATGTAGGATAGAAATCTAGCTGTGGACTATGTGTATGGATGCCAAAAATCGTGGTGGGTTCCATTGTGGCTACCTAAACGTCAAAAAATATTCCAGACTAGTTGCCTGTTTTTCCAGTCAAAAATTAAATATTTTTTTAATGTGAATTGTAAGCGCTTATAATAATAATTACTCGATACGAATTAATTTCTTATAGAAATTAGAAAAAAATCAAACAGTTTAGAACTTCAAAGTAAAATATATACAGTCTGTCAAGTTAAAGCGTGGGTGGCTTTACTCGCAGTCGGTAAGGTGTATCGACATGATTTTGGTGTCAAAATATTAAGAAGAGCTC
>NC_046658.1:115273699-115283874 GCF_010883055.1 Belonocnema kinseyi | reverse complement strand
AGGGCGCATACTTTGAATAAAATATTTGTTATCATTCTCTTGAAATAAATGTGTTTTTTTCTTGAAAAAATACCGGTTTCATATGTATACACCTAGTATATGTTTACCTCTCTGTTTTATATATTCTATTCTTATAACCCGTGTAGAAATTTCCCCGTTTGGCCCTAATACAACAAGGCTTCTAGTCGGATCCCGGCCAGGCTACCCCTGGCTGGGTTTCATGGACAGGAACCGGGCGGGAGCCGGTCGGGCTACATTTCTCTCGAATCACGTAGTCTGGGGCCGGCCGGTTACTGGCCGGGCCAACCTTGGTTATATCCCATGGTCGGGAGCCAGCTAAGCACTGGTCAGGTTAATGTTTTTGTAGAAATTACACATTTTTCAAGAGCCGTAACTAAACGTTTTTAACTTCCTTAAAAAAAAAAAAAAAATTTTTTTTAATAATTTAACATTTTGAATTAAACTGTCATCGATTCTGCTATGTGCAACAACAGAAATGATACAATTTTTATAAACTTCTCTGTATTCGGACAATGTTTAGCCTGTACAATTTCAAATTTACCGCCATATATAGCGCCTGCTGTGTCTGTCGTCTGCATAGGCACTTAGTAATTCTTAGTTTCGCCCCTGGAACGAGAATGTTCGTTGCTTCCACCACGTGGCTTCCAAATTTCTATGATATTTTATCATCAGGGAATAAAATTCTACTCCAATTTTCTTGCCAGAATTGGTTCCCTTGATTTGACTTTTAAAGTTCACCGTAATCTTTACGATGAGCTTTAAAATACAAAACAAGTTACCAATTTCTCGCCTAAAGCAACATTTCTTAACCGCTTTTTGGCCGAATTACCCGACCGGATGCCGGCCGGTATTAAAGCCGGGATCTGACCAGTTTACCGTGACGTTTTTAGACGGATCCCGGCCGGATTCCTCTACCAGTACCCGGCTTAAAGCGGGGCTATCCGGCTGGGACCCGGCCGGATGACTGATTAGATTCCTAAACGGGAATTGGAAAAATAAATGTTTTATTGGAACAAAATGATATACTAATACAGTGAAGTTAAATCTTTAGAATAATCAAAACATAGTCGTGTTTAATTTTTAATTAATCAGTAATAGACCAAAAAGTATAATATGTAACCATATTTAGACTTTATACATTCATTAAAGAACGCTAATCAGCATTAGCGCGACAGAGTGGCACAAGAAAACTCCTACAAACTACCCGCTTCACTAGCGCACATATGTCGCATTCCTGAGAAAACCTGAGGCGAGATCGAGAAAGCACGAGACAAACCAAGTAATGGGCCTGAAAAACGAGATTAAACCCAGAGAAGAATGAGACAAAAGCGAGTCGGGCTCAGTATTTCTCAGCCGGGAACTACTGATTTCTAATCTGGAGCCAGATATGCAAAATTCAAAATTTCAGTTGCAATATGGCAAAACAGATTTCAAACATTAATTATCATGAAACTTGGCATCTACAGGTTTTTTGGGTTTTTCATAACAAATCTGAAGTCAGATTGAAAAATGAAAAATGTTCGATCTAATATTGTAGACTAATTTTGAAAAAGCTGTTGAATTTTCATAAAACTTTTTACTCGGGTATTTTTGGGGTCCTGATTACAAATCTTCAGCCTGTTTCAGAAATTTATAATGGAAGATTGAATATGGTGAAGAAATGCTTTAAAAAATAAAAGGACTTTTCTGATATTTCTTATCTAGGAGTTGTAAAAGTCGCTAATTACAAATCAGATTCAAATTTTAACTGCAGAAATCTATTCTCAAAAATGTCTATTAGCTAATCCCTGCTTACTCTTAGCACTGCCTAGAACTCCCAGATTCTAAGTTTCATGAAACAATTTTTTAAAAACTTGTCCACCATATTGGATCCGCCATTTTGAATTTTGAAAATCTGGCTCCGGGATCATAATCAGCCACCCCAAAAACACCTAAGTAGCAAGTTCTATAAAAATCCAACTACTTTATTCAAATTTCTCCTACATGTTGGATTCGCCATTTTGAATTTTTTCAATCTGATTTGATATTCTTTATGAGAGACCCCACAAATCCCCAGATGCCAAGTTTCATGAAAATCCATTAATTTTTTGAAAACTCGTCCGCTATATTGGATGCGCTATTTTGAATTTTGCAAACTTGACTCCAGATTTGTCATTAGCGAACTCATATACCCCTGAGTGACAAATTTTGTGAATATCCAACTGCTGATTTAAAATTTTTCCACGATGTTGAATCTGCCATTCTGAATTTTTCAAATCTAACTTCAGATTCGTGATCAGTGAACCCGAAAACCCCCTAGGATGCATGTGTCCTTAAAATTAGTTTGATAGAAAAATGCATACCACAAACGGATAAATTATTAGCATATGTTTACAAAATGTTAAAGTTTTAAATTATTTGGCTCTTGTAAGCCAATTGTCCATCGCTTTAGGTATGTCGTTCTTTGAGAGGCTTGTCAAACGTGGTGTTTGTGTGATTCTAACTCGTCTTTTTTGGCTGATTATCGCAAACCCTTCTTTGGATCTAATTGGATGTATTTCTCTCATCTTAACGTCAAATCAGTAAAACAAAATCATCTAAAGTCTTTTCTTCAAGTATTCTTCACGAATTCGTATGATTCTTGTTGCTTTTTTGTATTTTTATCTATCAAAAATTTCGTGCCTGACAATTCGTACTGTGTCTAAATTCACTCTCGGTTTGAAATCTTTATTCATAAAATCTTATCTTTATTAATATATTAATTTTATATCTACTCTAATTTGATAATGACTTAATATGTATAACTGGGATGTGTATGATTTAATTTAAGTTATAGACATTTTGTAAAGAATCTGTATTATAAACAGATAATGACAGAAATTATGAAAGTCTCTTCAGACTCGATGGAGCTATGAATTAAAAAATTATTTTAAATTACATTTTTCCTGAAAAAAGTGCTCCACTCCGTTGGGAATCGAAGAACAGAACTTCCGATTTGCAAGTCGGGGGCTTTTCCCTCAAGCTACTAAACAGATCGAATAAAGAATCCTTTTTCAAAAATACTAGCATTATATTGCCAGGAACTATGTATTCAAATTTTTCAAGCAATCTGTGTTATTATCAGAGAATAACATGAATTCTCAAAATGTTTTCAGACTAGATGAAACTATGAATTAAGAAATTTGTTTAAATTAATCTTTTTCTTAAAAAAGATCTTCTCCGTCGCTCTGCTGGGAATCGAACCTAATTTTTTACCATCATTATTATTATCCCATGAAACTTTGCACTTTCTAATTTTAGAATATATTTTCTCATTTTCTTTGCAAAATTTCTTAAATTATTCTTATAACGGACCTTCGCTATTCAGTATTTACATTCTTATGACTTTGACAATTCAATGCAGAGCATAAGGTTATGATATTCTTAAATCTTATCATCTTCCTAATCTATAATATTATTTAAGAAACCAGATCAGAACGCGTTTCTTCATTTTATTTATTTTAAGGAAACAATATAATACAATTTTGTAGTAAAAATAAAATATTTTAATGGCAACATACAGTTTGTTACACTGTCATCCATCTCTTTTAGCCTGTAAGCCTGACTCATATTACCTTTCCGTTTTGAACCTATGCCACTCACTTACCCTTTCTAATATGATGTTCTGCCCCATCCCCTTTAGGCAAAATCTGTTTCCCTCTCGCAGTCACTCCTCTTTATCTCTTACGTCTCAGCTGATCTCAATAAAATCCTGAAACTCCAACCCGTACCTATATGCGGCTTCCCGCTTCTATTTTCATTTATTCGCTACATCAGAACTGCTTTCCCCGCCAACCTTCTACATTCTAAATCAGATTTACCAGGAAACGTTTCTTTTTGCCATCAGGAAAGAAAATTATATCAAATTTGAATTCGTCCACAATACCTAACAATACTTTGGAATTTTATAGAGTTAGAAAACACAATCAATATCGATAGCTTTGAAAAGGTCTTAGATAAATAACAATATAAAATAATAACAATCAGGCAACTAAAAGTAAAGGATTCGAGCGTAAATATTAAACACTACATACATGAGAAAGAAAATATTCACGCCCAACCTATTATTTTATTTTGTTTTATTTAGTTCGAACCTGCAGAACCTAAATTTAATTTAAGATATTTTGAACGTTTAAGAATTTCTCAAAAAAATATTACTGATTTCGGCGATAGAATTTGTGGATTTAACGTTAATTATTTCCTTTTACATAATTATTGCAAGGTGCTTAAGATATTTTTAAACGCACAGAAAAAACAAAGAATAAAATTTGTTGTAAAAAATTGTTCAGAGCAATAAAGTTTTGTTTATGCCAACTTCACGTCTTTCATAAAACATGTGTTTGTCATGGAAAAACAGAAGAAAGTTTAACCGATATTTGTGTAAAGTTTATCCTGTGAAGTTTATTTTTGTTGCATAGAATCTTTTGTCGGAAATCGATGTAAAGTTTAAGTTCGAGTTTTCCTGTGCAACTTTAATAGATTTAAATAAATGCTTCAAAAGCGATGGTTCTGGATTATAAAAAAAAAAGTTCTGCCATATATTTTTTTAAACTGACACCGCATAAATTTGTATTCATTCTTCGAAAAATTTAAATCTCAAACTATGTTCGTTCTTTAAAGATTGCTCACTTTTTAAACCATTTTTAGAAGAAAATTATAATTCAAAGACAATTTTGTTGTATGCTAGGATCGTGAAATTGTTTTGCGTATTTTTATACTCCTAATTTCCCTCCCTATTTTATTCCGTTGAATTATTATATCTTGTTGAACATTCATCAGTTTTTATTAAGTAGAAATTCCATTCTTTCTGAAAAAAATGAAATAGTGGTTAAGAATTTATCTTTCGAAATTAAAAATTCAACTATTTTTGTTAAAAACTCGAATTTTTGCACTTGACACTTCAAATACTTTCTTATAAAACCTTTTTCTTTTTGTTGACTTCGATAACTTTTTATTTAAAACTAAAATCTTTTCTCGGTAAAATATCTTCAATTAAATTATTCGTTAAAAAACAACTCTTTGATTGAAATTGAACTACTTAGTTAAAGGTTTTACTACTTGGTAATAAAATTATGTTCATGCTAAAGATTCGTTTTGTTAATAACAAATTTAAATTAATTTTTAGACAATTCATTTTTTAACTGAAAATTTCATTGAAAACTCAACTGCTTGTTTCAAAGTTCATCTGTTTCGCGAAAACCCCAACTATTTTGTATGATCATTAATTTTTTTGGCTTAAACTTAATTTTTTAGAATAAGAATCCCACTTTTCCATTTTTGGTTGGAAGCTGACATTTTTTAATTACAAATTTCTCTTTTTTGGTAGAATACTAATCTATTTGGCTTAACATTTAAACTGCTGTAAAGATAATTCGTTTCTTGGCTTAAAATTTCATCAATTTGGGTAATATTTCACTTCTTTCTTGACTGATAAGTCTTCCTTCGTTGAGAATTTGTCTTTTTTTGTTGGAAAATTTATAATTTTAGTTTTAAATTCATCTCTTTGGTTGAAAATTTGACTATTTATTTGAAAATGTTAATATTTATCTGAAAGTTCATATATTTTCTTGAAAATGCATCGGTTTGTGCTTGAAATTCATATCTGCTAATATAAATTCAATTTTTGTTTTCGTTAAAATGTCAGCTCATACATTTTTGATTGAAAATTCGTATTTTGAGGTTGAGAATTTAAATATTTGATTGCAAATTTAACCGTTTTCAATTAAGATTAATTTAGTTCTGCGAAATTCGTCTTGCTTGATTGAAAATGAACTTTTCTTGAAAATTAATCTCTTTGAGCTTAAAAGTATTTTCTAAAATATTCAACTCTTTAGCTAGAAAACCTAAATTTCTGGACGAAATTGAAACTTATTTGGTACGAATTTTAACACTTATTGTTTAAAAATTCGACTATTCGGTAGAAAATGTATCTTTGTGGGTAGATAATTAAAGCATTTGGTTGAAAATTCAACTGCATTGTTGAAAATTTATGGTTTAATATAGAAATGTCCTTTTTATGGTAGAAATAAATAAATAATCGTGAGATTTTAATTTAAAATTATTTCATGAAAACATTTTGTGCTTCACGCGAAGCCTCATATTTTTACACATAATCATGTAACGAATCTTAAAAACCTCAAGGACATATTTTATCAGACAAACAGTTTCTGATTGCCCACTGCGTGTTACGCAGTTATCCACGGAAAAGATTTATCCGTGAAAAAGTCCCAAATGGGTATAGGGCTCGGATATCATTCAAATGTATTGAAAATGTGTCAATAACTACAAAAATATAAGAAACGACTTGGAAAAATTCTCAGACAACTAACAAACTGAAGTCTTATAAAATTTATAAATTATATAAAAATTAGATCACACAAATAAAATTTTTCTTTTTACATTCAATTCTGCATTTCGAAAATTCGAATTGCTCGAACAAAATACCCATTTTGAATTTTTAATATATTTAAATATATTGCATTTTAAATATATTTTAAGATATATGTAAATATGAAAATATTATTAGCAAAATTAGGAAAATTTCAAATTTATGCAGCCTAAGTTTGAAATACCTATAAATACTATTGTAGGTATAATAATATTATAATACAAAATTATATTTATAATAATCTTTATATTATAAAGAGCATATAGAAAGTGTCTACACAAAGTACCGAAAAAATCCATGTACTTAGACCAAAATTTTGGTATAATAGTTTACTGTTGCTGCTTATAGAGGTATTGGTTTATATTATTGACAGCAATAGGCTTAAAATAAAAAATATCTTAAAATATTTATTCACGTTTCTTAATTATACTTCAATTGGTTCTGCTGCATAGAAACTTTTTTCAAGTCTTTTCCTCGACAATAAGAAATAATAATATTTAAAACTGTTATACTTTTAGTTTATTTATATAATAAATAAGTAAGGATACGTTGAAATCAACAAAATCCTACTCATTATTTTGTATTCGATATTGAGCATTTCTAAAACAAAACACCGAAATTAGTTTAGAATTTTAAGCACTAGCTAATTTTGAACAATAAATTACCAATTTGAACAACTGTGCTTTCAGTCGAATTTAGAGTTGTGTTTACGATCTAATTTAGGATCGGATTTATATGGTCTGTTTAAAGAATTAAAAGAGAAAGAGAGGTAGGAATTTTAAGAGAGGTGAGGATGTGAAAGACGGGTGGAAAGGATAAAGGTGAAGTGAGAAGTGTGAAGGAGTGGATAGGAAATGAATGTACGAGGGGTTGGAATAAGCAAGAAGAAAAGTAGGATCGATTTAGATTCCGTGGAGTTCTTGAGCGTGTGTTTGCCTCCATGAAATCTTTTTAAATCGAGTGAATCTGACGTACGAATAAAATTTGAGTGATCAGCTCAAAAATTATTTATGTAATAAAATTAAAATGCGCTGTCATTATTTTCGGTTACTCTAATAAAAATTTGATATTGTTTCTTTCATCCTTTCCAAAAAATAATTATAAAATAAAATGTGTGTATCTGTCGTTACAATACGTATAGGATCTGTATTGAGAACAATTTACACAATAGGCTTATATTCGCTATCATCAGGTCCTGTAAAATGACTATGTTTTAAGTTAGTTTATTTTTTTTATTTTGTACAACATTGATTTGAGAAAGCTGCATTGTGGTCTGAGAGTTAGCATGTTACAACTTATATTTGTAGATTTTTCATTTGCCACCCTTAAAAGTATCTTTATTCTCATAGAATAATTTGTATCTTGTCACAGAATTGATTGAGAAATTACTACCTTTTCTGCTTTATGCGCAGCTTATCTAAAAAATTTCTGATCATGCATATCTAATGCCTCATGCTGGGAGGCTAGTTTAAAGTGAAGTTTCTCAAAAAATAAATATTAATTAATGCGCTGTCATAAATCGAAAAAAATTTGGTAGAGTATTTAAATCAATAAATCGTATTTGGCGGATTTAACTCAAGTTAAACAACTTTTGCGGACATTTTTGAAATCATGAATTCATTAGTAAAATTATTTCTGATTTTTACTGTGAATATGGTGAGATCAACAATTCTTGGCACCGTAGCCTTATTATTGGCAATGCCAAAAACCAATGTGAATTTATTTTATTTCAGATACATACTTCCTTGCGCTGAATAATTAATATATGCGTTCTTTGTGCAAACGATAGTTAAGTTAAATTAATTGAGGCAAAACAATTAGGATGAGGGCGACAGAATTGTTCCTTTTACCGACTACTAAGCTATTCCGATAAAAATTAGTGTTCGTTTTTGATTAATTTTAATATTCAGTTTGATAAATTAGTATTATCCCGGCCGTTTTCAACCGTTTCTCATTTTATGATGTTCTTGATTTTAATGACAATCAAATATCCAAATAATATCCATGATCCGATCCACAATGCATTAACCAATAAATATCTATCGATTTCACGTAATTTCAGTAGTAAACCCCGATTAGGTCAGACATTATTATTAAAGAGTAAACTCGGCTTATGAATTCTTAAAATTGATTTTCCTAGTAAACCCTTTGGTATTAATATTGTTATAGTTTTATGAAACATAAAAACTATCCAAAGTTTAATTTAATTTGAAAATTCAAAATATATCTAAGTATTGCACTTTGTTTTAATCAGTGGAATCTCAGCACTTTATATTCTTTTTATATACAAATTCATGCACTATATGAATATTTCAATTAATGAAACCATTCAGATTTAAAAGCTTCTTAAATTTAAGTTTAAACTCAGAAGATTTTTGTAGAGAGTGAAATATACGGTTCTGCTTTGAGCTGGAAAATTAAAAAGAAATGTTTTGCTGAGGTCCCTTTATAATCTGGAGGTAGTCGAGATTTAATCTGCTTAGTTCCTATCCTGCATCATGGTCTGAATTTTATTTTCATAGAGTTTTACATCTCTATATTATAGAAGCAACTAATATTTAATTTTAAAAAATATAAAAAAAGGGGTATGCGTATCAAAAATTTTAAATGGAAACGCACTAAAAATGCTTTAGAAAAAGGAAAAGCTATGAAAACCCAATTTTAAATTTAAAAAAGGTTATTATTCTTTTTAGCTTTTGAATGACTGAATCTATAGAAAACCAATTTAATTTGAGAATAGTATTAGGTATTGTGAAAATGGAACGGAAGTTTTTTTTTCGCTCGAGGCATACGTTTGAATGTGTGATAAAAAATTTGGACAGAGTTTTTCGTAGTTCGGCTGTTATGGCATGATAAAGAAAAACAATTAAAAAATTAGATTATAAAAAAAATTCTTTCGGCATCAATTTCGGTATACATTTAAATCTACTTGAAACATATACAAAAAGAAATCTATTTTTATATCAGAATAGAGCGACTAAACTCAATACCTGATCGAGAATTGGACTATGCGTCTAAATTTCTATTTGACCATGTAGAATTAACACCATCTTCAGCAAACAGGACGTTAGGTTTCTTTCTAAGATCTTTTAAGGACTTCAAAGAGAAGGAAACCCTCATAGTGCTTTTCGATGCTTTCATCAGGTCAAAGCTCAATTACTCAGCACAAGTGTGGATCCCGTTCAATCAAAATTTAATTGATGCGTTGGAAAAGGTAGAGAAATGTTTTCTAAGCTCCTTACATTCAAGGAGGTGGTTCTTATCCTCAATGAATTAGTGATTAAAAAGGCTCACTTCACATATTTAAAGCATAGACTATCCGGAATATACAGTCTGTCAAGTTAAAGCGTGGGTGGCTTTACTCGCAGTCGGTAAGGTGTATCGACATGATTTTGGTGTCAAAATATTAAGAAGAGCTCCCTCTTTCATGCTTTTTGATTTAAGATTCAGTTTGCTTTCAATTATCATCTTGTTATGTAGGTGAATAGGTGCAATCTCCCAAACCCATGTTTCGAGAAACAACCCCAGAGATGCACTTTTACCGGATGTTTTACAGTCCGCTGCACTAATCTTGAGGTTGAATGTCCAGGCATGTGATGACGTCACGTAACCCCAAACAGAAGCCTCGTCGGTGAATATTACCTCGCCCAATCTCGATCAACATTTTCCTGGGCCCACGCAAGTCGCTTTTCGATGTGCTTTTCACCAAGCAATGGTTTTTTTATTGTAGGGCGAAACTTTACGTCAT
>NC_046658.1:115271971-115273599 GCF_010883055.1 Belonocnema kinseyi | reverse complement strand
CGCCAATTAGCACAAATGGTAAGTTCCGACAGTGCCTACAAGTGTGCCTACTGGCCGCTAGATGGCAATACCGGTTTCATATGTATACACCTGGTAGGTATATTTCCGAGTCATTCAAAGTTTAAAGACTTTAACACTTATTTAATTTTGCAATTTTTTAAAATAGAGTTTCAAAAGTTTGTGGCGTTTGGGATCAATAAGAATATCAAATGGTGAAGAGAAGGTATTTTAAAGAGTTGTGGAGGTCATGACATGAGTTAAAATTGAGGGGAAAGGTGGAAGTAAAGCTGTTGAGGAAAGGGATGAGTGAGGGACAGAGGATTCGACGTATGTCCCATGAGTAGAGGGTAGAGAGATTGGAGAATAGAACGGATGGTATAGAGATAGAGGCATAGAAGAATAGAGGATTTGAATAAGAATAGTGGATTTGAATAAGTCACTTCAAGAGCGTTACGATATTCAGACATCTAATGTGACTTTAAACCGTGGCATTAATTATAATGAAGATTCTTGGATATATTAAAAATTGAATTAAAAAATGTCATGCTGTCAAATTATTTTAAATGACTCATGCATATAGCAAGCTTCTTATTGAGGGATAATGTTAATTAAAGCAGTAATGGTTATTTTTCAAAACCTGATTATTAAATCTTTTTTATTCATTTTCATTTTTATAGTGAAGAAGTGTATTCTTTTTTTTTTACAGAAAACATTACTTTCCAGATAGGAGCAAATACGAATGATAAAAAGAGAAGTACAGGTAATTAGATGGGAAAAATAACCCAAACAAATACAGATTATAACAGTTCACTGAGAAACGGAAATGCATTTGAAAAGATATTTTGGAACTTGGTTATTAGCTAATACGTTTATTTGATTTGGAAACTAGATAAAGTTATAGTTTCAAAATAATTAAGTTGATATATCAGTATTATCCAGACTGTTGGTTATAAATAATTCTTACTTTAATAATTGTCATTACTCTATGAGATTCTTTTTTGGTGATAAGAGTAATGCTGGTCTAGTTTTACATCTTGAAAAATTAAAATTATGAATTCCGGAAGATAATTGAAAATTTGAATGATTACTTTCTGTGTCGCCATTTTCGTTTTCTTCTGATATGATAACGTTGAATGCTTTGTCCACAGAATGATAATGTAGCCAGGAACAGTTCTGGGCTGATAAGTATTCAACCATGTAGTTATTACATTGGGTTATCACACTATTAAACATACTATCAAGGTAAGACCTGAACATTTAATACCCTCATATTAAATGCATTGAGGAACATTTAAATAGTACATGATAATTGAGTAAAGATACATTTTTAGATACACTAATTATATTGTGTGCTGTTTAATTAACTAAGTATTAAAGAAATTAGCAGATGCACTAACAGCGCTTTCAAAGACTGTGTTGAACATAAAAGATAAAAAACTGGGTTTTCAGTGTAGAGATAATATGTGTGAGTGCAAATAATAAAATATAAATTATTTATAAAAAAAACACTTTTCCAACAATTTAAGTTACAGTCTGTCAAGTTAAAGCGTGGGTGGCTTTACTCGCAGTCGGTAAGGTGTATCGACATGATTTTGGTGTCAAAATATTAAGAAGAGCTCCATCTTTCA
>NC_046658.1:115256995-115271871 GCF_010883055.1 Belonocnema kinseyi | reverse complement strand
GGGAGCTCTTCTTAATATTTTGACACCAAAATCATGTCGATACACCTTACCGACTGCGAGTAAAGCCACCCACGCTTTAACTTGACAGACTGTACATCTGCTCATCTAATTAATTTTTTTATTACGCTTGTTAGATTCTCGGTAACCCTGGTATAATATTTTTGTTAGTAACTTCTTTGCCTTGTATTTATTTTTTTGCAGCTGCTTTTTAGTTATAAATTTTATTATTTATTCAAAGTTTAACAATTTGTTGAAAATGAATCCTGTTTGGTTGAATATTCAATTCTTGTGTAGAAAATTAAACTTTTTTCGAAAAATTGTCTTTTAATTTTAATATATCATCTATTTTACTAGAAATTGCATTTCTCTTCGATAAAAATGTAACGATTTGGTTTAAAATGCAGGAATCTTGTTAAAAAGTTTTCTTCTTTCATTTGTTAAAAATTTAACTGTTTTGTTGAAAATCAATATTTTTGGGTAGAAAATGCAAGAATTCTCATCGAGAATTTCTTTCTTATTTAAAATTCGTATTTGTATGACTAAACGTTAAACTGAAACTTTTTGTGGATTGTAATTCCACTAGCTTATTTGTGATTTGTCTGATTGATTTAAAAATTCATCTATTTTCGTAGAAATAGCATCTTTCTTGGACAATAATTTAACTGAATGTATAAAAATTAAATAATTTTTTCGAAAAATGTATCCTTTTTCATTAAAATTTCAACTGTTTGGTTGATTTGTCTTTTGGGTATAAAAATTCAAGTAACCTTCGCAGAAAATTTACTTCTTGTCATCTTTTTTAGATTTTAACTTTTAATTTAAAAATGCATCTGTTTAGCTGTTATGTGTTTTCCCATTTTGCTACTAAGATTAATATTTCTTGCTTGAAAATTTAATTCTTTTACAAAAAAAATTACATACGGATATTAGGTGTAAAAAATGAAATAACATTTTGTATAAATTTGGTGATTTGGTTTTAGTAAAAACATTGTCAATTTTCAAAGACAGTCATCGTATGATTTGCATTTATGCAAATTGCTATTTCCAGACTGATTATTAAAATTTTATATCATATAATCCACAACATTTTCATTATGATTAACCTTATTTTATTTTAATAGCTTCTACTTATTTAATAATTTCTTCAGCATTTGTTTTTTTTTTAATTTTATGCATAACTTGATATTAGGTGAGAAAATTGGGTTACGAAAATATGCATTTTCTGTAGGTACCCAGTAATAAAAAAAGAATGGAGAAAAATTAGTATTTTCAGATTTAAACGAAAGAGTCACCATTTGTTAATTTTTTTGAATGTGCTAATTTTTCATCGGGAGAAGTGCCCAACGAAAGAATAGGTTTAACTCCGAAATAAATTATTGTTTATTTTTTTAAAGATTGAAACTTGTTCTCAGTAGAAACCCCTCTCATGGTTATGTTTAATTCAATACTTACATGCTGTATTTTCGACTTATTTAATTCCCTTTAATATGTCGATAAAATATGTGCACTTATATAGTTTCTATTACTCCGTGCGCAACATATATTTGAAAATTTAAATTTTTGCGTCAAGGTTATTTTTATTTCCATACTTATATGCTTTATTTTCGATTATTTTAATTGCTTCGAATCTGCCCACAAAATATATGCACATGCATAGATTCTATTCGTTTTTGTGAAACATAAGTTTGAAAATTTCAATTTTTGGTCTGCCATAAAGGTGTATAAATTATAATTGTAATATTTTATATTGTTCAAAGAAATTATAGATTTAATAATATATAATAAATAACAATAAGTTCATTTAATAATGTTATGTAAGGTAAACAAAATTAATTTATCTTCAAACAGAATTATACAAATATTCTTTGACAATACTACAAATTATTTCTATTAACGTAATTATTTTATACTTATAACTGATCAATTAAAAGGCCTAAGTTTTTCGTCTTTAAAGTGACATTATTTTCTGTCTTTCTATTCTTTCTTTTGCGTTCCTTCATTTTCTAATTCCTCTCAATACTGTTCCCTTAAATTTTTCTTAGTCGATTAAAAAGAATAGATTTCGTTTTTTTTCCTACTCATTGGTGGAACTTTCGACGGAAGCAATAATGTTAAAGCAATAGTAAAATGTAGTTGAGTGTTGGAATCAATGTATTTTTTGTAACCCGTCTAAGAATAATTCTTATAATAATACATTTTTTGGTCAGTCATATCGATGGTTTCTGAAGATAATTTGTTGAGGACTGGGTCGTAATATGAGTTTAAGACTTGCGAAAATAATGGCCTGTCGTAATTTCTTATATTTCTGATAAGAACCAGGTCGAGTACATTAGCTCTACTTACTTTAGGAGCGTTACATATAGAATGTATAATCTCCTCAATAAACCCTGTAAAGCGACCATTTTCGACGTGGACCTATATGATAAATCTCTTCAAGCGTTCAAAGTTCGAATGAAACACTATGTACCAAATTCAAAATTATATTGAATTAAACAATAAGCACGTACGCTAAGACACCACTATTAATTAATAATAACTATATAACCCTATAATTGATCTATGTACTGTTGAGTCAATACTTGATAAATCAAAATCAAGTTCAAAATAAATCTAAACTAGAAATTTTTTCATTTCAAGCTAATGCAAGTTGACAAGTATAAAATTTGAGAAAGAAGTATGTTAAAAAGACGGAATCCTTAGAATGAAATAGTGTTTAAAGAAACATTATTCATCTGATTCAGTTCTAAATGTAAAGAAATTAGATTTTCAATGCTTGTCCTTGTTTAATTAGCTGAATTTTAAGATTATTAAATATCATTTATCTATTCTTCTCTTCCCATAAAGTTACCATTTTTTTGGAATAAGGTGAAAAATTATTATTAATTGCCCTGGAAAAAGTATGGAATTTTGAAGTAGACATTGTGTAGAATTTTTCACAAGAAATAAAAATAAAAACGTTTTATAGCGAATTTCATCCCATAATTTGAATTTAAAATAGAAAAAAATGCTTACAATTAGAAAATTGTATGAAAAAATTCTCCTGGCTACAAAAATGGTTCAATTGGCATCATGCTTACAGAATGTCTTTCTTGTATGAAACCAAATTCATTCGAAATAAAAATCAGAGCAATTGATAATTCGTAAAAATTAAAATAGGAGAAAATGGTAGTTCAGAGAAATTATCAATGTAGCCTATAGAAATTCGAAAGGTATAATGCAAAGGTTCTAATTTATAGAAAAGAGATCAGAAACATTTTTTCTATGTTTGAAATCGCATATATTTCTAATTATTTATAGAGAAACTTTATTTTTACACAATGTTTCATTTTTTTAACATTTCTTACTTTTGGCAACAGTTTTAAAAGAATGTAGCAATTATTATCAATTCTTTTTAAAAAACAGTGAATGGATATAGAATCTAGGTATCTCCTGACTTATTTACTCTTGCTTATAATTTTTATTTTATGAGCAGAACAACCCGGTTAATTGAGCCGGTTTATTTTTCTGCTCATGAGTAAGATTATTGGCAAGAGATATACCGCAAACAAAGCAGAAATTTCAATCAATTATCTTATATCGATTAAAATGAATCTTTCAATTAACGATTTCTTTGCCCTTATGTGGGTAGCGCTTCTTAATGGCTATGTGGCACAAAGTGCAATAAAACCAAAAGTGGGAAAATAACTTCGGGAGGAAATTATGCTAAGTGTAAACACGACACAGATTATGGTTCTAAGAAATGCGATTTTCGCAAAAAACAACCCGGCATGTCAAAAAGTTATTAATCAATATTTCAGCTTTGATAAATTTTTAATTTCTCAGGCAATATATACATTGTGTTACTAGTATGAAGACACTTTTGATTAAATAAATTAACAATATAACTATTTGATTATGGTTTGAAATAATAGTTAAAAATACAGAGGCATTGGCTGGTAAAACACATTTTACTTTCAGTAGAAATAAAGAAATGCATTGGTCATAGTAATTAAACATTTAAATGACAGGTGAGATGCAGATTAAAAAATCATACACTTCTCCAAAAAGTATGTATAGTTATGGAAGATCTAAAAACTTGAGTTTAAATCTGCTGAGTGTTCAACTGACGTTTATCTTTCTGGAGTAAATATTGTAAACAAAAATCAAACAAAATTCAAAAGAATAATTTTTGCTACTTCACCCCATGATAAAAAACATTACATTTTTTTTAGAGTGTTTTTTAACGCAGTATTGTGTCGAGAATATGAAGATGCATCATAAATTTCTGTAAGCCATTAGGATGATCGTTTATTATTTAAGAAATAAGACGCAGAAATTATATTTTATAATTGTAATTTTGTAATGTATTGTAAATCCATTTAAAACTTTTAAAATGACATACAGCTGCTAATGCTACATTACGGAAGTAATATACTTCTATTCAGTTTTTTATTAAATTTAAAGGAAATGATTTTTCCAAAAAGTAGGAAAGAGTAAAAGGTGTTTCGGAAAAATAAAAATGATTGCAAATTACAATTTAAAAAAATGTGTTACACCGTAATTCTAGAAAAAAAAACCGTTACAAAACTCTTAATGACGCATATATGCACACTTAGAATAACTGCACAAAACTCAATAAATTTCGATAATAATTGGTATGTCCTACTTTTATTCGCTTATGACGAATCCGGGGTCAAAATAAGAAAAGCCAAAATGGCGAATTCAGTATGGCATACCAAAATGAAAAATTCACGTAATTTGAATGAAAGTACTATATATCTTTTGCAGGTCGCTGATAACGAATGCGGCCTAAAAATTGAAAAATTCAAAATAGCTGATCTGATTTGCAAATGGATTAAATAAGATTTGGGGATTAAATCGCATTATCCATAGAAGTTAATTAAAAAATTGAGATATAAAATTTGTAATGGATTTAATGAGATTTTATAACCAATTTTAAGTGGATTTCAATGTATTTTATCAGATTTAACGATATCAGAAGATATTTCGAAACGTTTTACAATATTTTATGGGATCTCAAGCCAAATGTAAATGTGATAATTTGATAAGAAAAATGAAGTCGTGCAATAAAAATACGAGCCATAAATTCAAGCATGACTTAGGGTTGGATTTACGGTTTGTACATAAATTATGTTTAGTTTACGGTGAAACATGCTCACTAAAGAGGTTGCATGAATCAATGAATCCGGATTTAAATTTAAAATTATCAGTGAACATAACGATGTACGTACTTTCCAACGAAGATCCTCACTGTCGGCTGTTTTTTTTTAGTTGTGACTGAATCCAAATTTATTGTCAAAATTTTTTTGGTTCAAAATAGCTGACCCAACATTTAACAAATACACTATATTGATTATAAGTACACGCAGTGCTGTTTTATAGGTTTTGTGCTTAATTTTTGAAAAAATTTTTAAAAAATTAATACAGTATTTATGGAAAATATATATTCTGTACGATATATTTTAGAAGGCTTAAACCAAGACAAGACTTTTTTCGCCCTAAACCGTTTTCATGTTACGTACTATTATTAAAAATTAAAGTAACACTAAAATCAAATCAAAATTGATTTTTTAGGAATGATACCCTTTTGTTAAAGGACGGTTGCAGTTCACAGAAAGTTGATGTGAGTTTGAAATCTAAAAAATCAGTAAAAAAATACTGAAATTTATATTATTTGCAACTGATTAAGGGGCGTCACTAATTCCCAATAAGATTTAGCTAATTCAAATAAAAATAACCTTGTATAAAAACTGTGTGCAAAAGTTTCAATTAATTAAAGAAGTCTTCTGAATAAAAAATTGCATTCTGAAATGCTTACGAACCCCAACAGTAGTAAATCCCGATTTAGGTCAGACGAAGTATCAAAGAGTAAAATCGGCTTATAATTTCTTAAAATAAACTTTCCCAGTAAATTTTACAGTATGACAATCTTTTTATTGTAGAATATAGGTAATATTGAACATTAAATACAGTTTTTAAATTCCTAAATTTATAAGTATTCTTCATTTTCTCAAGAATCTGGAGGTAGTGCTGATTTAATCCATTTAGTTCATGTCCTAGGTCATAGCTAGATTTTATTGTTATGGAGGGGTGTACCTTATTATCGAAAAAATATTTTCGTTTTGAACACAGAACAACTTGAAGCTTCGCCAAAAATAACTGTTAATTAGCACAAATATTTTGATTTAAAACCATGTTAATAGTATGACAAGAGATTTCATTACAATGTTCCATTTAAAATGTTTGAAGAAAAATTTTAGCAAAAATAATTTTTGTTGGTCAAATGGTGTACTTGCCGATACTTCCTTATGTATATCCCCCTTCGTTTTAATAAAACGCACTAAAAATGCTTCGCAAAAAAAGAGAATGAAAAATGCAAAGATTTTTCGAAATCTAAGATTTATTAAAATCGTTTGGCTGTAAAGTTTGGGATTATATTTCATGCTATCTCTTACAAGGCAGTAAATGAAGCTATAACCCCATTTGTGGTTTAGTTTTAGGGTTTCTCGGCTATTCTGAACGTAAAATCAAGCTAGTAGCAGTAAAAAAAGCTAAAATTGAAATTCAGATTTTCGAATTTAAATTCATGGAAAATCGAAGATCTAGTAAGGGGAATACTATTGATCACTATATCTTATAAACTTTGAAGCATCTTTTATTAAGAGTGTAAAATATAAGTTAAAGATGGACGCACTTTAAAAAGATGTAAAAAATTCTAATTTAGAGGGGCTGCGAAAATTACGGTTTGGTACCCGGATTTTCGACAAAAAGCTATAGAGAAAACGAAATATATCTTATGTTCGCGCATCTACGATAAAGCTCAAAATAACGAATAATATTGATAACTTTGAGAGTTTGGTACAAATGAAATTTTTTATTTGATGGCGAGGGCTCTTAAACTCAATATTTAAAGCCTTTTATCTATTAAGGATTGATTTCATACATCAATATAAAAAACTCGCTATTATTTTTTATTTTCAGCCTTATTATGGATACACGAACATGAGATATATTTTTGGTCAGTAAAGTAGTACTTTCTATGAGTAACCTTAACAACTGCCTTGAAAGGACTTTAAACTGCAAGTTTTCAGAAGTGGAAATAATACTGTCGTATTGACGTTTAATTTAAAAAAAGTGGATACCATAAATTGCCGACAAATTATTATGAATTGCCAAAAAATTAACATAACTTACCATAGTTTTTTTTTCATTTCTGGCATCTAACAAGTTTTCTCTTATTTTTCATATTTCTTTACATCAATATCCTAAATATTTATGTGAGTGATTTGCTGAGACTCACTCTCAGCTCCTCAAGAAAACATCCTTCTCACCTAATAAAAACCCTAGTTTTATTCAACTGCCACATAAAATACTTTTTTTTTTACCTGTAACTTTTTGTGGGAAATTCAGGTATCCAACTACATTTTTCGACTCCCTCTGTATAAAAAAATTTTATATCGCTCGAACGCACGTTTCTGAAACGCCCAAGCGTCAACGTTTACGTGAATAATTCTTTTAGCAGCATCTCCTCGTATAATTAATGTCCTCAAAAGCTAATGCGCTTTTCCTTTTTGTTCACACTTTTCAACGTCGAGAAAGAGAATATTTCATTTAGTTTTGTTGGCCCAGGTAAGGAAAACTCTTTTGACGCAGACAGAACATAGAGAGACTCATATTCTGAAAGCGCTTTCGCGAAAAGAGTTATATTCTGGCATTAATATGACCTGGATTCGAGATATACCTTATAGAATGTATACTGCGTGCAGACTGTCGAGTCATGTTCATGCATGCGGATTTTGGCAGTGCGAGCAAAGGTTCTCCTTTAGTTCTTGCTTTTTATGGACCTGTAAACCTCGAAGCGCTCGTAAAGTCTTATCTACGAGTCACCCTAGTTTCTTCATCCTAGAACACTCTGTGTTCATACTCAAAACATCTATTCCAATCTCTGATTAAAAAAAAGAGCTTGGCTAAGTATTCTAAAAAACATACCTAACACTTTTCTGCCTCAGCATCGTTAAACCCTTTACACCCAACCTTCATTTTTTTATGTGCTTTCAGCTTTATTCTTTCTTATTACGAGTCCTGCTTCCTGGAATTATTTCTAAAAATTCAGGAAGCTCTCTTATTAAGTTTAACGACAAAACATGTACGTTTAAAGTCCTTGAAATTTTCCTTTTTTAATTGAGGTGCATTAGCGACCTCTGAGTTTTCCTTTGTGCATTGTAGAGGAGCTTAGTTGTAGTAGCTTAGTTCGTAAATCCAGCTCATTTGAATTATATTTAGCATATGAATTTTTATAACAAAATTAATAATTATATTTATTTTTCATGCTTGGGCTGAATGAACTAATCAACTAATTAACGGCGCTAAAGTTCTACTTTTAACATCCTAGGGAGTAAAAAGTGATGTCGAGATTAACTGACATGGTTAATGAGCTACCTTCAGGAAAAAAAGAAATGCTTCCTGTTGATAAAAAATAAAGATGAACGCTAAAGAGGAATACTAAATGATGGCGTAAGCAGTTTGAAGAAAATTTTTCTTCTAGAGTTATATTGTTTCAAATATGGCTTTGGACAACGGATTTGTTATTAGCTCGTCGACATTCTTCGAAGTCGCCAGGTCCAGTCTTTGAGCACATAAATTACCATTAGTTTCAATAAAGTACTGAAAATAGCCAAAAAACTTTTCATTCTCAGAAATTCCGTCAATTTTTAATATCTCAAAAATTTCCAAAGGAATACTTAAAAAATTTACTAGTCGAAAAATTCATCATTCATCCTCCCAATGCTGCATAATATACAGTTTTATAACACATTTATGATTTTAGTGCACAAAAATACCGATAATTTATGATATTATATCAGAAATTACCGAAAATTTCCAAAAAGTTTAAAAAATTTCAGGCATCAAGCCTGTATCGACACCATATATTAACATATATGCGAATAAAAAATCCTGCAAGTTTCTCATCGAAAATTTGTTTTTCTTATGAGTCATGGAGGGGGGAGATACAAAAAAAGGCGTTTTTATCGTCAGTTGATAAATCGGTGTTGATAAAAACATATATGTTATTTTCAGTGTGACTCATGAAAACATTTAATTCTTAAATTGTTTACTTTAAATATATTATTGTTCAAATTAATCAGAGTTGAACGGCTTGGTTAAAAAAAATCAAAAATCAAGTGTTACCTGTGTATATGTACAGAATGCATTTTTTTGATGTTACGTATAGAGGAAAACCAAAATAAAAAAGAAGTCTATCTGAAACAAACTTTAAATGATTTTATTTAACCCTCCGTCCACCAGGTGGCGATATGGGACACTGTCAGCCAGGTGGGGTGCTCACAGACCCCATCATGTTCATGTTGTTATATTTACAAAAAAACGGTAAAATGACTTTAAAAAATCATAATAAACTATATTAAAACTTTGATAATGAATTTCATAAAACTGATAATAAACTTGTAACTTTTCAGTAAATGAAATGAATATCAAACTTTGAAATCTACAACTTTAATAAACGAAACCTAATGTAGGTATTATAAAACTTTTGCACCTAACAAGAATCAAACTTTTAAAAAATGTGAACTCAGGCTTGACTTAGTGAAAACTTTGGCATGACTCTGAATTAAAAACAGACTTATCTGTCATCTAAGTAGGTACGTGTAAAAAATATCATAAATTTAGTCTTCTTCGGTTACTGTATCCCTTTTATTTGTGTCACACATTAAAGTGGACGGATGGTTAAACATACATTTTGCAATTTATAATATGTCTACCAACTTTATTTATAAAAATAAAATTATATTAAATAAATTACAATGATAAAATTTACGATGAAAATAAAAAAATAATTCAGACCAGAAGAATATGTGTAATTGTCTTTTTGCTCTAATTTGGAAATTAGTTTAAACCATGGCGTTCCACTCTTATTAATTTTCGGGAAAACATGTTAAAGTAAACAATTTTGAAATATTTTGCCTAACAAAATTCAAGGCGTCACTCTAAAAGATAAACCCCAAAAATACGTTTAAAAATACGATAGTATTTCTATCAATAGTTTCAATCGGTATTTTTTTAATTCTTTTTTTTACTCTTACTGCCCTTCATAAGTTCTAGCTTTTTCAATGAAACCGAATGGCTCATTTTTAAGGAAAAAAAATGCATTTTTGGGACCTTCCCACTTCTTTGAGTCCTTACAAAATATAAATTTTCAATTTAACATTTGCAGGATTTTTATTAACACAGATGCCAATACACGCTGCCGATATAGGATTGACCTTACCTAAGTGTGCTCCGCGTCATCATGGCGGTAGGGCTTCATCTCTCCTCTAATTACTTCGGCGGCTATGCTGGAGGTAGCGTAGCTACTGGCAAAGCCTCCCAAGCCAGACAGGCGAAGATCGAAGAGGAGAGGGACTACGAGGAACACCTAGGGGAAGGAACCCCGAAATAAAACCAAACATGAAGGGTGTTGGTGAAAACAATATACCCCAAACTCACAATTTGTCGGTGGAGGATATGGAAGTTCTGGCGGGGATGAACTCTTTTTGGAGGACGCTACTCAGAACTAGGTCACTTTCGGTGCAAGATGACATGCACCTGCCAAATAGGTAAAGGAGAGACAGTACTCCTGAGGTGGAAACAACCACGACACAGGTTAATGTACAATCCTGTCAACAATCTATGGAGAGAGTTACCAACGATATTACGAAGATGGAGAAACTTCTGAGGATGGCCTACAAGCCGAAAAAGGAGATCGCAAGATAAGCAGCATTCTGGCGTATGAAGTGGAGATTGTCCGTTTGATGTGGCTCCAAAGCTGGATGAACCAAATCGGAGATGGGTCTAAACAGGCACACATAGAGAAGGTAGTCAAGGAGAATGTGCGACTGCGTCTTCAGGTTCGTAACCTGAGGGCGAAATGTCGCGGTCTCTTAGCCAACCAGCGGCTCGAAAATGCGCGAAGAGTGCCAGTTTCAGGCTCATCAGTGAAATCTGAGAAACACTCGGCCAACAAGAAGTCCAAAACCCAAGATGGGGGTGACTGGAGTGAGGTCTCTAGTAGGAGGCGAAAGAAAAAGAAGCCGCCAAAAACCGGCGGGGAAAAACAGTCGAAAGGACCAAAAATGATCCAGAACGAGAGAAAAAAACTTTCTCTTCCAAAGAACCGAACGAAGAGGAGAATTTCCAGAAAGGCTATTACCATCAAGCCTACTGCTGGGAAAAAATATGCGGATATCTCAAAAGAAGTCCAGGTGAATGTCAAGCCAGATGATCATGGAGTTGTGTTGAAGACCATGAAGCAGACAAAATCTGGTGATGTGATCATAGAGCTCAAAACCACAAAGGAGGACAGAGAGCGGTTTGGAAGCGCTCTGTCAGGGACTCTTAAAGAGAACGGTGGTGTTCGTCACCTCGTCCCAAGAGGAAAACTGGTGGTATACGACATCGTGGAGACAACCGAGGCGGTAGAAATTAAGGAGGCTCTCAAGGCGGTCCTAGGGGAGCACATTGGTGCTTCTCCGACGATCGACTTGACAAAAAGGAGCATCAGGGAATGTGTCCTAGCCTTAGTTGAGCTGGAAGCAGTCCCTGCCAGAAAGCTTAAGGTGGCAGACCGCCTATAGGTCTGATGGGTATACTGATGGGTGAATGCGCACAGTGCCAAAGCCCGGTGTTACCGTTGCCACATTCCCAGGCACATTGCTTGGGAATGTACTGGAGAAGACTGTAGTGACAATTACCGTAGATGTGGTCCGGAGAGCCATAACGCGGCGCAGTGCGTGGAGAAGTTGGCACCGCGACCGCCTAATACAGCAAAAAGAAAAACTTAAGGTTTTTTCGAATGCAGTGAGCCGCGGGGATTTTAAAAGTAGATGTCAGCTTTCGAAAATTGTATCCGTGACCGACGAGCTTGAAGTAATTCGAAATCCGTCACTACCCAGCCTTAAGCTGAGTGCCTTTGAAGATTTTCCCTCCTCATATAAAAAAATATATAGGCTTGATACACATTTGCAGAGGCCATTTTCATATAACACCAGGACCTTTCGGAAGTTTCAACATTTTAGTAAATTACCGTAATTATACATATAATGTAAAATAATCAAATTTTTTAAATTATGTTTAAAATGATTTTAAGTGATTTAAGATACTATTAATCTTCGCATATTAAGTTTGTGTAACAATCATTTCTCCTTTCACCTTAAAAACTCAATTTTTCAAGTTATAAGAATTAAAATTAAATATGGACCATTCAGGGTAACTGCTACTAAGCACAGAAAATTAAAATAAATAAAGTTTTTCTTGCAGCATATTAATTATTTTATTTTTGGTCCTTATTCATCTGTCATTTCCATCTATCCAAAAATTCTTAAATTCCAGTACGAACATTTTTTTAAATTATTGCATATGAAAAAGAAAATATATTGCGCATATTAAGCAAGTCCAAAAAACCCCTAATCATGTTTGAGGGTTTTTGTTTAAAATGCAGTTTATAAATATATGTGAGACAGAAAACTGAGAAAATTTATTCCCCCCTCCCACTTAACATTTTTTCTTGGCCAAAGCATGCTTCCATTTATTTAAAATTTCATATTTGAAATATTATCCTGGAATTAATTTTATGTTCATTCATTAGAGTCTACAGAGAATAAAATGTATCGTTTAACGACCCCTTAAGAAATTTAAAAAATAAAACGAAATCGCTTGAAAATTATCCTGCAATTGTTGAGAGAATTTTAAAAGTTTCACTATTTAAAAATAATCCTTACCCATTTCAAAAACAATATAAATTGAAATATTGATTGCTTTAAATTTCGCTTTAAATATTTAGGCAGTAATAAGTTTTAAACCACTTTTTTACTATATGCAGTTACAAAAATGTTATATCGACTATGAAATATTTTAAGAATAAGGAGAAAAATGACTAAAATAGTATTACTTTCTATAACCAACGTCAAGTTTTCTGCAGGACTTTCTTGCAAATGTAGAGTAAAGTGATATAAAATTTTAGAGCAATATAAAGATTTGACGACTGAAGATAGACTTGAAACTGTCTACAGATTTCATGTTTACCATGCTCAGTAAGCTATCTTCTTATTTTAACAATCCCATTGATAAAGTTTTAATGTTCCTATCATCTCACAACGAACGAAACAAACTGGAATACTTTACAGTATAAGTAGAATAAAAGAAGATAATACTACCGTCTAAACTAAAAAGATACATAAGTGACATTTTTATGAAAAATGAGTTCTTGCTATCGTTGGATTCGTAACAGAAAGCTGCATCTAGCTTTTTAATCAAATTTATTAATTAATAATATTGATTGCAAAAAACGATTGTTTGTAAATGAGGATAGTCGAAAAATTTAAAAAATACAACATAAAAAGATACGCAAACCACTTTGCGTGTTCTAAAAGTTGTACAAGGAAGGAAATACGTCATCAGCATACACATGAAAAAGAACCTAAAGAACTTCATGTCTTTTTTGCTAAATTCGGCTAAATTCGGCTGTACACTGGCGGCGGTCGTTCGGGTAAGTTCGAAACGGCCACTAAATACATAGTGTCCCTTACGTATATTTTGATATTGTATTTTGAGGCTGCGCTCGAGCTCTTCGACAAAGGCATTTTTCGCAAAAGACTTTGTGTTCTTTTTGCCTTTTATTTTTGACATTCCGTGACTAGTAATAAATCGCAAGTTCATTTTCTAAAATAAATTATTTAAAAAAAAAATTTTATTGCAAAATATGAAAAAGCACATTATTTTGACCCAAATCGCGTGTCTTAATTATCCAAAATTTTATTCTAAATTAAAGTTCTTTGGGCAAGAAGTTTTTCTCGATTTTCTCAGTTCGAGTCAGATTGGACTTATGTATCTTTTTAGCTTGTACGGTAAAATAGCAAAAATTTAGTGAATAAAGCTAAAATTATGAAATAAAATTTTAAGCATATCGTAAAATCAAAAAATTAGGTTTAAAACCTCGCTATTCTTGTTAATTAGTCAAATCAATCAGGTTATTATTTCCGCTAAAAATAAGGTATAAAATTCAAAATTGGTCTTCAAATATATAAATAAAAAATCGGATTAAAACTGTGATGTATGTTTGTAATTAAATTTCTTTAAATGCCTGTTTGCAGCATTAAAACCTAGGTGTGCTTTTATAGTCGAAAAACCCGTTGTATGATGATACATTTCTTTTTTATGGTGATTATTTCAATAAAAGGCTTTTACCGTTATACGACAATCAGAAAAAAACTATGTTATTTAACAAGATTTTGCCATTAGAATTAAATATTTCTACTTTAAACATAATAATCATTGTAATTAAAGTTTTCATGTTGTTTAAAACTTGTTTATCACATCCGCATCCATAAATATGTACACAAAAAACAAACAATAGTACAGGGATTACAAAAAGTGGAAAGTACGTAATAAATTTAAAATAAAGAACAAAGCTTAGATTGAAAAGAATTCTCCTGTAGTAAACAAAACATTGCTATTTATTTGTAGAAGTTGCAATTACAATTAATTACATAAATATTGTCAAGAAAAAATAGTTTATGAATTACTAAAAAGCAGTGAAATATAATTGTTTAAACTTTAAACATTTATGGAAATTTTATATAATAGAAAAACATTTAGATATATTTTTATAGCAATTTCTAATCGATTATATGTTAAAACTTGCAAAGGTAACAATAAAAGTCAAAGAGCAGACAAAATTTCTGACTTCATTCATCTGGCTGATGAACAATGTACGAGGGTATTTCAATAAGTCCTTAGAATGAAGTATAAAAACAATTTTTTTTGGGTAAATTTTTTTTTATTTTTCAACATAATCTTCTTGGAGCTCTATACACTTGGTCAAT
>NC_046658.1:115254986-115256895 GCF_010883055.1 Belonocnema kinseyi | reverse complement strand
CGTCACTTATTGATGTACGACCATGCTTAAATTCATTTACCCAGTTATAAACCGTTGCTAAGGCAGGGGCAGATGTGCCATGAACTGAGTCCAATTCATTTTGTATCTCATATGGAGTTAAACCCTCTAAATGAAAATGTTTGATTACCGCTCTGAACTCGTTTTTTTTCCATTTTTCTTAACGTACAATTTTTTTTCAATTGGTTATAAAAACACGTAAACTCAGAATATGTGGACTGTGACTGCACCATATATCTAGTCGGGAGTGGTGCTGACTGAAAACAGATGATTTGGAGCGATTCGCGCGCCATCTGTTGGTTATTCTAAGGACTTATTGAACTACCCTCGTATACAACCTTTTCCTATGAAAAGAATGCCACATTTATTTGAACAGCGCCTATTTCATGCTGATAGAATCAATCATTTTATATCATTTTAAATATATAATTTTGACGATTTAAAAATATATAATACTTTTGAACATAAACTGCTCTTTTTATTCAACAAAAATTATATTTGACTTTAAATAAATTATTACTGCAGGTATAATTATCCACTGCTATCGCAATTTTATCCGGATTTATGCAACCGACATGTAAGTGGAGACTCCAATATATCAGGATTATAATCACCACGGAAAAACTACCGTATTTACTCGAATATAAGCCGCACCTTTTTTCCGTTTTTTAGAGTTCCACAACCAGGGTGCAATTTATAATCATATGCGGCTTATATGCAAATAAGAAAGGTCGAAATTCGCATAATTGTTGATGTGAAGTGCTATTCTTCGATACAATAGTAAAGATACTTTCTGCATGGTAGATGCAACTATAGGACGTTTCAATTTGCGTGGGCATCAGAAATTAAAAAAGAAATTGAGGGAAAACATTAGGAACTTTACCTAGGTATTGTATAAATTAGCGTGCAGATTATCTCGCAACACAAACGTTTTTTCAGCATTTTCAAACTTAAAAACCGGGGTGCAGAAAATGGAACTTTTTTTTCACAGCTTTTATAATAACACTGTAATGTTTCCTTTTACAATTAGTATGCTTATACTTTAGGAATAAGATTATAATATGCAATTATAATTCGATTAGGTTCTGTCACTTTTTTTAAATATCACGGATTTTTTTTAATTCGTTTAAAGATTGATTGGATAATGTTTTTGGAATAACTTAATAAACCGAAAGCATTGCTTCAGGGGTCAAAACTTTGATTTGACATTTCTTCATTATTGTTATTCCACTAATTCGGCATGCAAGTTATAATATTTGGGTTAATCTTACAAGTTTTTTTTCAATCATACTAATCCTCTTAGATTGAACTATTTTATTTATGGTAATATTCAGTATGAAGGTGTTAAAGCTGGAAATAGAACGTCTGCGAATACACAACCATTGTAGGTCGGTCTTTCTGTAGCAAAAAAACTTTTCTTCGAAAACTTTAAGCTTATGCGATAAACTTAAATACTTCAATAAAAAATTAAAGTGATATTACAGTCATGAACTACACAAACCTTTCTGTTGATGAAAAGAAATTTGTATTCTAATAAAAAGTCAAAGAAAAGGAATAAATATGTAAAAAGTGATCGTATGTCGCTGCTGTCAACGAAAATAAGCAATTAGGCATGCATAATTTTCGAATCTGGAAAACTCAGAAGTTTTTTTTTTAAGAAGCAATAACTATGATTACGTATGAGATTTGTAATCTAAAGAATGGTATAAAATTCAGTTTGTAGTATTTTCCTGTGGTAGGAGAATCAAACCTGTATGCATAAGTGCCTGTGTGTATTCTAAAGTTGGCTGGTGATATACGAGGGTGGATTGATAAGTTTCCGGCCTGACCAAGAAAAACAACGTTTTTAAGAATTTTTTTTTTATTTCTCAACATAATCTCCTCCAAGGCT
>NC_046658.1:115253084-115254886 GCF_010883055.1 Belonocnema kinseyi | reverse complement strand
AAGCTATCTAAGGATGGTACTATAGAACGCCACCTCAAGGTAGGCCTAGTGGCGCCATCTCTTGGTCAGGCCGGAAACTTATCAATCCACCCTCGTACGTACACTAACATGAGCTGATCTCCAATAACTAAACCTACGCAAAGTTAAAGTAAGATATGCCCTCATTTGCATAAATATTTTATTTTTATCATAGATCGTTTATTTACTTTATCAGAACTAAGTGCATGGTTACGTAAAATAACTGCAATTAAATAAAATTCGAATTTGAAACTTGAACGCTTAACATTTTGTCATTTCAAATTGAAATTGTTCAAAATTGAGTAATTAAAAATAAAAATAGTTTATAGCAAAATAACTTTAAAATTTTAACGGTAAAAATGATAAATAATACCATTCCAAAATGAAGACATTTAGGTTATAATCTAAACGCTTAACATTTTGTCGTTTTAAATCTAAGTGTTCCAAAATTATATATTTCTAAATTTAAACACTGCATTTCTAAATAAATGAATAATAGAAAAGGTTACCATTATAATAATGTCATGATAACAAATTTTTAAATTATTTGTATTTGGTTTAATGAATTCAAAAATGCTTGATCAACTATAAATGCATAACACTTAATATCGCAGCTCAATATTCTTGCTTATTTACCATTCCGATAAATTGTTCAAAATTAAACAATTCTCAAATATGAACCTTAATAATGAAAGTAATGTTGAATTGTAAACATGTTGAGAATAGTTTAAATAATATTTTATAAATGAAAGAATTTCAAATTAAAGCATACGTTTAACATTTAAAAATTAATCATTTGTTTAAGTTGGAATATCATGCTTTTACATTTCTAATTTTTAATTTGTAAAAGTAAAAGTGTTTTGTTGAGAGCCTCAAAATAAAGAATTCAATTCTAAAGCTTCTTGCATTTTAATTGTATAATTTTCAATATTTTTCGTTCAGATCTATTTTGTCAAATGTTTTATGTTTTTGGAAAATCAGAATTAAAACTCTTTTCAATTCGAAACAATTAGTTAAATTCTTTTGACGAAAAATATGACAGTTGATATTTTAGCCAAAAAATACGAACATTTAAGCAAAAAGAATGACACAAATAAAATTGGTTAATTTTCTCCAAATAACCACATTTTTAGCTAAAAATATAAATTATCAAGCAAAAAGATTAAATTTATAATAAAGAGGCCAATTTTTAGTTAAAAACTAATTTTGAACAAAATAAAAAACCTAATTTTCACTCATAGATGAATTTTCAACTAAAGTAAAGAATCTTCAAACAAAAACATGTTTAATCATTGTCATTATATTTAAAAATAAAGTAAAAGTTACCATTTTAATCTATACATACATTTTATTTATTAAAAGTATTCTTTTTATGAATAATAGAGACAACTGATCTTTTTGTTCTTTCTTTCTACATTTTTTTCGTCATTAATAATGGAGAAAAAATATCCAATCTTTATGGAAATATTCAATTCCTTTCTTTAGTTAGACTTATGTTTTCCTGAAAGAAAGATCATATTTGCTATAAACTTGCCTGTCTTAATTTCGAATAATTTTTGTCGGGTATGTCTTACTCAAATCACGCAAATTAAAGAAATGGTCCGTCTTACGAGATTTACAGCTGGTAATTACGTAATAAATTGTTCAATTTTTGTTTTTAACTTATTCCATCAAGATCATCCCAATATCTACAGTCTGTCAAGTTAAAGCGTGGGTGGCTTTACTCGCAGTCGGTAAGGTGTATCGACATGATTTTGGTGTCAAAATATTAAGAAGAGCTCCCT
>NC_046658.1:115250528-115252984 GCF_010883055.1 Belonocnema kinseyi | reverse complement strand
GGGAGCTCTTCTTAATATTTTGACACCAAAATCATGTCGATACACCTTACCGACTGCGAGTAAAGCCACCCACGCTTTAACTTGACAGACTGTACTTATAAAACGATTTCCACTTTTTTCGAAATTTCCGTCAGACAGTCAGATGACAGGAAATTGGTTAGATTAGATGACCGAAGCGGTTGGCGTCATTTGACGTCACTCCCCAGCTCTACGCTTACCCCGGAAGGGCGTTGACAACCACGTGTCACATCAAGAGGTACTTGACCGGTACATCTTATGTGGAAATTCGAAGAAATCCATTGAGTACATTATTGATGGTTGTCGCTTAGTGGCTCAGAAAGAATATTACCAGAGACATAATGATGTAACGGGTATTTTAGATCAGCAATTTGCCCCAAGCCTAGGACTCTTAATAGAATGGATTTATTTCCATAGATATTTTGTAGTTCCCCTTTTAGAAAACTGGGATTGCATCTTATATTGAGATGTTACGATGCGGAAGGATCATTATATCGAAACCAATCGAACCGTCATCGTAAAGCGTGAGCAAAAAGGTGGAAGAGTCAACATCATCGACATTGTTTGTTCACTTAACCGGAATTTTCAGGAAACCTATAAAACCAAGAGACGTAAGTATAGCGAGCTAAGGCATGAAGGAAAAACAATAGGGAGCAATGTGAAACATGCATCTACACAGTAAACGCCAGGAATAATTTTATCATTAAATTAGATAAAAACACTGTAGCACGTTTATGTGACGAAAGATAAAATTTATCTGACAGAAATATTTATTTGACATATGTTATATGTTAAATGGCTGCGCGTAACTTGGAATTAACCGAAAAAATTTCCTCCATAAATTTGAAAATCCCCGCGGTATTCATTTTTTTAATAGAATCACTTTGTTAAAATGATTTTAACCGAGAAATCATTCACCTACACTTACAGAATACATGCTGCATTTTGGTTAGTTTATAGTGTTTATTTACAATTGTTTTAGTCTTCATCAGGGTCTACATAAACTGAAGGTTTGTCAAATGTGAAATAAATATTTTCGTCAGATAAATTTTATCTTTCGTCCGATGAATGTTAGCGTTCTTCCGATAAATATTATTTCTCGTCAGATAAACGTGCTGCAGCGTTTGTATTAAATTTCAAAATAAAAGTTGTTCCTGCAGTTTACCATGTATTTATCCTGTCATGATTTCGAAAAGAGGCGATATGCACGAAAGATCTGCCTTGATTTGAGAGAGCACCGTTAACTGAAAAATGAACGAAACCGAGAAAATCTAAGAAAACTGTTCATCTTTTTTTCTGTTTTGCAAAAATGGTTAAAAATGATAAATAATTATCTAAAATGCAGTTAGCGGTGTTGATTGGGATGCTGAAATTCACAATTTTTCGCTACTAATTTTATTTAGTCTCAAATGAAATTCAGATTTGTTTAATTATCGGTTTCAAATTTCAATAGTATACCTTTTTTCATTTTTCACTACATCTCATTTGAAATTACTTTTTAGTTTGAACTGATTTTTTGTTCGAGTTTTTTTTAAAGGTTCATAATTTAAAACTCTTTTATTTTGAACAATAAGAATAAAGATGAATTCATTTTTTGATTTTAGAAAACTTCGGGCAATAAATTCTTAGATTAAATCATAATTCTTTTAATTAATTAACACTTTAGATTTCTATAATATTCGATTTTTTGCATTAAAATATTGAATTTAGTTCTAGAATTTTGCAAGTTTTTGTTTGAATTTTTTTTTATTTAAAATTATCCAATTTTAAAAGCTTTTATTTAGAAATGATACAAGTTCAAGCTCTTTTTATTTCATTCAAAATATTGTCAATTTTTAAATTTTATCCATCTGAAATATTTTGAATTGAAACGTTTTAAACGCAAAATTATTTAATACAATTTTCTTAAATTGCAAATGCTTTCAATTCGAAATCATCAAGAATAAATTATGGTCTAGCCGGGGTTTCGATCTAACTATACTTTTTGATATCTTCACATCGAGATATCTATTTTCACGATTTTTTAATGACAAACTTAATTTATTGTGATTATTCGTTTTTTTGAAAATTCCTATATTATTTCTTTCACTTTAAACAATTGAAATGATGCACAAACATTATTTTTATTCAATACATTTTTAAACAATATAACTACTTGTTACCAGAAAACTGGTATTAATTATAACAAATGCAGACTTTCAATAATAATTTTTCATTGTGGAGCATAAAATACAGTTACGCCCTCTGAAAATTTAGTAAAGTCCTAAACTGCCGATTGCGACGTTTCCTCGAATTTTTCTATGACGCATTCGGTCGTCCATGGTTTGAACCTGCAGTTAACGGGGGCCGTTCATTTTTCGGAACGGTAAAAATTAAGAAAGGTAAAATTTCAGAATGGGTTATAATACATAATGGTAAAACTTAGGAATAGCAAAAAG
>NC_046658.1:115236247-115250428 GCF_010883055.1 Belonocnema kinseyi | reverse complement strand
AATTTTTACCCATTCCGCTTCTTTGGTTTCCGAATAAATACTATTCAGAGTTTTGGATTTCTGATTTATTCCTTTTTCCGAATTTTTGGTATTCCTAAGTTTCATCATTATGCATTATAACCCATTCTGAAATTTTACCTTTCTTAAATTTTATCCGTTCCGAAAAATGAACGGGTCCCCAGTTAACGATCAGTTACGGATCTCACCCAAATAACGACACTCGAAATCATGCAGTTAACGGCGTTTTCCGAAAATTGAGCAATGATTATTCACAAAGTTATTAAGCATTTGAAAAAATTATTTGAATAATCAGGTGTATCCTTTCTTCACGATTTCAACGATATAAAAAAATCATTTTTGATTTTTTGCGGTTAACGGTGTTCTCTCAAACCACGCCAGATATGCACTAACCATCTTGAACATTTAGAAGTCAGTTGGATATTGGCGGCAGTTAAAAACCTGATTTGATTGTACACCTGTCGGACTATACGAAAGGACGGCAGCTTTAAAAGACGAACTCCAAACTACACATGCTCCTAACTTTGTACTTACTGCTACATTATCGCAAAAGATTCCATACTTCGTATTAAATTTTTTATAACATTTAACATTTTCATTCAGTAGGGACTTTACTTTCTCCGTGGCTGACGATGAAAGACCGGGTTCAGTCGAAAAAAGTTTAAACATAGTACAATGAAATGCATAGAATATGATATAAATTTATTTAAAAAAAGATAAAACTTTCTATTCTTTTCAAACGTTATTTTATTTATCTGTTCCATTTTCTCGACAGTATGAGCCTTTAATTTAACAAAATCGAAGAAACTCAAAAGATTCCGAGAGAATTCCCGAGTCAAAATATAGGCCCTACTTTGACGCTCCAAGTGGAAGTATTGTCCCTACTTTGCCACTGTTTATTTTACTAGCTTCTACGTAGCTACTGCTAAAGATATTTTCATTATATTTTGCCTCTGTATAAGCTTCAGCCCGTACTTTGAAGCTCTTGCGTCGATATTCTTGAGTTTTACTTACGTCTCCTTTAAAGCTCCATATTCTCCGTAGAATTTTTAAATTTCTTTTTAACGCTCTTAAATTTTCACTCACAAAATATGGGGCGTCGTAGCCTCGACGCCTGCGCCCTCGTGATAGATACTTTGTTGTTTTCTCTAAAATTTCATCACCACAGTTTGTGAAAGCAACAGTTTAATTGGTTTTAAATAATAAATATTACAGTGATAACATCGAAATGGCTTCAAGAAGAAAGAAGTTTTCCCTAGTTTGGTGGCTGCAAGCAAAAGGAAAAATGCAAACCAGTCCTAAGATTTTAAAGATAGATATGAAGAACCCAGATTCGAAACCCCCCAAAAGGTATCAAAAACAAAAGACGAAACGTCAAAAGAAAAAGTAAGAAAGATGCAAATCTTTTTTATTGAGTTTTTTCTTTACCACAAAAAATAACTCTAAATTAGTTACCACAGATTCTGAAGAAATAGATTTTCCTTTCACACAATTTTCTTTTGAATTAAAGAATCACGAAATTGAATGATTTCAGATCAAAAATTTAGAAAATGGGGCAATTTCAAAACCTTGAAAATTTAATATTTTAAGATTAGATTATTGAAAATTATTTATACATAAAAACTTTTAAAATTAAGTAATTAAAAATGGCAAACGGTTGAATTTGAACAATTATAAATTCAAAGCGATCAAGATTTTACAATCTAATATTGAAAACTAAATTGAATCTTTCAAAGTTGAAGCTTCTGAAATTCTAGAATTTAAAATTGTTATTGCAGAACAAAACTATAATTTGTAATTGAAGCTAATTAGACTAATTATACTAAACAAACTTTCAAACAAAATAATGATTTCAAACAGGAAACGTTAAAAATGAAAAAAAAATTCAACTCCAGAACCTTGAAACTTAAAGAATTCGAACTTCGTTGAAAATTGTGAGATTAAAACTTTTTTATAATCAAAGCCTTGAAAATTTTAACTGTTTGTGTTAAATTCAAATCACATAGAAACTAATAATTTTTAAATTGCTAATTAAACTTTCCCAAATTCAACCAATTTTCTTCAAATTTTGAAAACATAAAAAATTGGATAATTTTCTTTAAAAACAACATATTTCACTCTCGAGAAATTCGGCGATTTCAAGTGTAAATCCCTGTTGATTTCAAATGGATTCGGTCAGCGATGATTGTTATTTGTACATTATTTTCCAAAAAAACAAAGTTGATTACACTTGATTTGAAACCACTATTAATAAGATCGCCAATGGTTATAAATATATACCAAATATTTGGATGTAACATGTACTTAAAATAACAAATTGTTTCTTCAAAATGTCATCTTTTTAAACCAATTTATTTGTATATGCCGAGAGGTCGATCACTCCAATATTCCTGATACATTCACTAAATATTCCCATACGCGTATTCTTTAAATATTCTTGGTATTCTTGATATTCTTGATATTCTTGATATTCTTTATATTCTAAAATATTTTTGATATTCCAAAATATTCCGAAATATCCCGCAATATTCACAGATATTCTGACATATTCCTCAATTTTTCTTTGCGCTCTACAATAGTTTTAAAATTCCAAATTATTTTAAATGATTTTAAAAAGTACCAAAAAGTACTAGAATTTTCTAGAGATTTTAAAGACTCTAACATACTTCTTAATAGTTCAAGAGATTTCTTAGTGATTTTAAGGTATTTTGTGGCATTTCAATCGATTTAATATAGTTCAAAAAGTCTGTAAAGGAATTTAAAGTATCACAAAGCATTTCAAATAATATTTAAAAAAATCAAAAGAGTTAATGATTTTAATATAATTTAAAAATATTTTTATGTATTTAAAAAGATTTTCAGCAGTTTCAATTGAATTAAATGGGAGTTATTTGATTAAAATTTTCTTTAGTTTATAATCAAGTTTCAAAAGAATTTCAATTATTTAAAGAGTTAAAGATATTTTTAATGAACTTAAAGGATTTTAAGTAATTTTGAAGAATTTTTAAGGAATTTCGGTAGACTTTAAATCAGTTCCAAAATTTTAACGTAATTTTAAAATATAAATAATGTTCTTGAATTATTTAAGAGCCTGGTGGCTGATCACAAATACAATTACGAGAAAAATACAGGGGGAATTTTAATTTTATCAATTTGCAAACGATTCTAACAGTTCAAATGCTGTCGTCTGCTACCCGCTGATTTCTATCACAAAATTAATATATGTTGTTAAAATAATCATTTCTTTAACAAAATTTTTGATTTTTCAACATTTTATTGATTCAAGGATCTCGCACAACCCCGGAGATTCGACAAGTTTTCTTTCTTTTGTTCGCAAATCCTTCGGAAAAATAGATATTGCGTCAGTGCCGTACCTATAAAAAAATAATTCAAAGTTGGATTTAACCAAAACCCTTAAAGTCTGGTAAATCTTTAAAAATCTTCGGAAATCTGTGGAGATCCTTTAAAATCTATTAAATTTCTGAAAATATATATTGAATTTTTTTAAATCTTTTAAAATGTCTTAAAATATTTTTGTATTTAGTTTAAATCTTGTTGAAGTACATAAAATATACAATAATAATTTGCAATACTTCTAAAATCTAAAATCTTAGTACATATATTATTGTAAGCGTAGAAATATTTTTAACAGAATGGGTCCCAAAAATTTGCAGACGGCCTTGCACAGCTGAAGGTTATATTTCAGATTTTTTTTCATACTTCAAGCTAGGCTAGCCGAGATGCTTTAAGCGTTAGGAATGCGAAACTTATAGGATTCGAAGCCGCGGCAAATAAAAACTTTGATAGCGTGTGATTATAAATATTGTTGTGATTGTGTAATAGTAAATAATTGTGTGCTTAAACATCTGAACAAATATTAGAGTATAATAGTAATAATATAATAGTACAAAATATTAATTTTTTGTAGCGAAAAATCAATTATAATTTTATAGACCTGTTTTCTATGATTTTATTAATTTTTCGTTAAATAATGTTATTCTGTACAAGAAGGTAGAGTGTGGAGCGTTTAATTAGAAACAAAAACCAAGCCTCTATTTTGACGCCCCAAATAGAAGATTTAGACATTTGTGCCCATAAGAGCGCTAAAGTAGGGGTAAAAATCATTTAGAAATATCCTCTACTTCACAACCTTCGCCCCTACAAATGTTAGCGGAAGAGTGTCAAAGTAAGACCTTTATTTCGACTCAAGAATTCCTTTAAAAAACGAAAGAAATAACAGCTTCATTTTAAAACTGCATATTCATCTATAAGAATCAGCTGTTGCTTTGTCGAAGAATAAATTTAAATGTTAAAAAAGAAACTTTCAAAGCTGCCGCAGCAGAGTAAGATAAGAGAAGAATTTCTCTCTAAGTAAATTCTCTGAAAAGCGAGTGGTGATACGAAGAGCATCGAGAACTCTTTGTCGATTGAATTCAACAAATCGCATCAGTGCCAGTATCACCCCCTCAACCTTTCTTTCAGGCTCCCACTCACCGTCTGTGCCGCCACACCAATTTACAATAATATAAGTTCACTTCAGTCCGACGTTCAATCAGTGTCCAATATTTCCTTCTGCTCTATATCAGCAACCTAACGTATATATACGCGCATTAGTATCGATTTTTCATACAAAACTCGTGAGGATTTTTTTTAACGTAGAATAAGGGCAAGTGGGTTCAACAACCTGAAGTATGTAGCACTGGGTAGAGTATTAAGTTCACTTTTATTAAATGTATCAAAAAAACATTCGCACATAAGCATTGGCTTGCAATTTTTTGGACTATAGGGTATCAATCTTTTATTACAAGGTTTAGAATATTTACGTAAACTGATTAGTGCCTCGTAAAATAATTTTGAAAAGAAAATCATTTTTGTTGCCAATTCAAAATCTAACTTTTTCTAGTGACTTTTTTCAAAAAAATTACTAAAGTCAGTTTTTTAGTTAATTTTGTATTTTAAAAATCAATACTAAATAAAATAAATAATTGATTAATTTTAACACAGCTTCATTTACACCTGTCGAATGACAGTTGTCATACTATTTATTTAAAGTCGTAGGTTATTTATGACCGACATAATATTTCTGAAACAAGCAATGTTTTAAAAAATTTGGAATTTCAGGAGTCGAGGAAAATTAAAATGTTGCTATAGTAGTAGCAATAAATCGCTCTGGCTCTGGAAATTCCTTTTTTCTTCCAAAAAGTGCTTCGTCAGATTTATCTAGTCACGACCGATACTTCTGGACGATTTACAATATTTTAAAAAGAAGAGAAAATATTTTAGAAGACGTTGAATTTTTAACAAGCAGTTCAATTTTTAACTAAAATAATTTTTCAGCAACCAAAAAAAGTTAATTAATTTTAAACAAAGTTACGTAATTTTGAACCAAGTCTTTAAATCTACAACTAATAGCGTATTCGGTTATCCTGCACGGTAAACTCTGATCTGCACCGACGCAGGTCAGAATGAGAAGGAAGATGAATTTTGAAAAAGAAGATTAATTTTCTACTACAAAATTGACAGTTAAAAAATTGTTGAATTTTCAACCAGAAAAGATATATTCTCAACAAGGATGAAATGATTCATTTTTTAGTTAAAAATTAATGTTCAACCAAAAAAATGTAACCAAAGAGTTTGGCTTTTAACTAAAATGATCAATCTTCAACCAAAAAGATGAGTAATCAAACAAGAAGATTAATTATCTACAAAAAAAGATAAGTATGGAACAAAGTACGTGAATTTTCAAATAAAAGGAGGATTTTTAAGTAAAATATTTGAACCTGGAACTAAAAAATTATATATTTCAAATAAATCATTGAATAGTTAACGTTGTTATGCAAACAATTTTAAAAATATATATTTGACACAAAACAGTTCAATTATTACCCAAAAAAAATGATTATTTAGAAAAAATTTAAGGCAATAACATTCAATAGTAATTGAGTTAAACTAGTTAAACTCTACATACTTTAAATTATTTAAAAATCAATTGGTTTCAAAAATTAGAGTCAATCTCCTAATTATCTCAAAATTAAGAAATTAAGTTTTCCACCTTTTCAAAATGTTTATTTCTGCATTGTAAGCTTGTCAACTTACATCAATTTTGAGTCAGACTAGTTCATAGCTTATATTTATTTTAAACTTTAAATTGGGTTTGTTTAAAAAATTTTTATCTTCAAATACATTTAAAGAATCTTTATTTTTGTAAGCTGAACTATAAATTATGTTTTTCATTCGAATCTTTTTCTTTTAAATTTGTATCCATTAGTAAGGATATTTAATTTTAAACTATTCCAGCTACATCATTTTCATCTTTTATTTTTTACATTTTTATAAGAGAATTGTGTAAAATTTGCCCCCCCCCCCCCCCCCGCCATTTTTGTCAAATGTCCACGTTTTAAGACCCCCTGAATCCGAAAAACAGGTTTTTATGCATCTGTCTGTATGTATGTTTGCTCCTCTGCCTGTATGTCAGTCTGTTTCCACAATAACTTTTGAAAAACTTAATCTATTAGATTGGCGTTTGGTACACTCGTTTAGTGTCCTAAACTAAAATTCAAGTTCGTTAGCCAGCCATTTTGGATAAAAATTGAAAAAATGGGCATATTTTAAATATTTTCGAGACCACTTTTTTTAAATTCAAAAATTCTCTTACGGTTATTCATAGTATTCAAAAAGTCGACATATTTACCCTTATGACTTTTTCATAAAACCAAAAATAACCAGAGTTATAGCATTCAACAAAATTCTAAAAAACACAAAAATGAACATTTTAAGCAAAATAAAGCACGATATGAAAAAAGTCAAAAAAGAAAAATGATGCTTTTTGAATGACCTACAAGATTATCATTACAACTTTTCGAATTTTTTTGTAAAATTAAAAATTTAAATTTTGGATGCTCACAAAATAATTAAAAATCCAAAAATTACATTTTTGGGCAAACTATGTGAAATACAGTCAAAGATGAGTGGATTAAAATTTTGCATTTGAAAAAGATCTATAAATTTGTTATGAATTGCTTTTTGGTAAGATGCGTAGTTTGTGTTTTAACTGCAATCGCAACACAGGGCATCTGCTTGTTATTTATTATCGTATTTTCATTTCAATTTCGGAAAGAACATTTTGAAGCCTTCAAAGCTTTTGAACGAGCTATCTGGATCATTAAATATATCTACCTGAGTACCTACGGAGAATTTCTCCGAGCTTCTCAGAGCCTTGAGAATTTTTAGCATATATTCTGAGATTTCTATCAGTAGGGTTACTACATTTTTAATGATAAGTTAATGTTTAATCTATTATTTTTATTAATATAAACATTAACATTAAGTAATATTTCTATGAAGCATGGAATTTGTTATTAAAGTCCATTGATGGTGGAAAATGCGACAACAAATTTTGAAATTTTGAGGTTAGGAATTAATTTTAGAATACAAAAGCTAACTGCTGGTCGCAGAATTAGATCATTTTGGCCACTTTAATGTAAATGTTCCGTATATATCTACAAAAATTTATCAAATATTATTTTTTGCTATGAAAGATTACGATAATGTACTACAAAAGCTTTAAGAAAATTAACCTTTTACTGAAATTTTTCTTAAAAATTACACAAAGATTTCATTCAAATTTATAAAATGTTTGGTGAAAAAACAGAAACTATTTTAATCAGGATTAAAATAAAAAATAGCTTTTTATGTTTTCATTTTACGTCTTTTTGACAAATTTGTTTACTGCGAGCAGTTCGCTCTTGAATAGCTCTCAATAAGTTGCTACCGCATTTTTTATCAGCAATGAAATTTTATAACAAATTCCATGCATCACATGAATAATACTTAATGTTTGTATTGAATGCAAATAATAACTAAAACATTGAATTATAACTAAAAATACACCAATGTTACACTAACTTTACTCAATATCAGAAAGTACCATTAAACTCCTTGCAGTTGACCTTCACAACAAAACAGCTGTATAACATGTATAGGCTTCCAATGTTTTATGTGCTTTTAAACCATATATGATTTAAGAAATGTAGGATTGAATGAATTATGTTCAGGTTTATGGATGTATCGGGTCTTCGTATTTATATTTTCAACAAAATACGGAAATTTTCAAACAAATAATTCCATTTTTAACTAAAAAAAATTAAGTTTCAATAAAAAATATCAAATTTTAAACAAAAATAGAATAATTCAGTTTTTAGTATATAAAACTTAATATTCAATAAAAAAATGAAATTTTCTGCAGGTTATTTAAAATTCCAACCAAAACAGGAGAATTTGACAGCAAATAGTAAAAGTTTAAACAAAAAAGATGAGATTTCAATCACAAAGATTAATTTTCTATTCACAAAAATCTTTCTTAACAAATAATAGAATTTTCAACTAAATTAATTTTCAATCTAAGTACAATAATATATAAAGTATTCAAAATAAGATAAAATTCACTTAAATTCAGACAGGTTCTACACATTATATAGCAGACTCTTTCAGCGATTAACATTTAGTCATAGTAAATTATACAAGACGTTTTTTCTGATATAAGACAAAAAAAGGAATTTTGACGTCTATGTTATGAATAATAAAAAACAGATTAATTCTTTAACCATAAAATAATTTAAAAAAAAAAAAGATGAAGTTTCAATTAAAAATATCATATTTTAAACAAAAATAGAATAATTCAGTTTTTAGTTTATAAAAGTTAATATTCAATCCAAAAAATAAAATTTTCTACAGGTTATTAAAAATTTTAATTAAAACAGATGAACTTGACACCAAATAGTAAAATTTTTGACAAAAAAGATGAATTTTTAATCACAAAGATTAATTTTTAATTAAACCAAATTTTTTAAAACAAATTATATAATTATAAACTAAATTAATTTTCAATGCAAGAACAATATTATAAAAAGAATTTAAAATAAAATAGAATTTAGTTATAACCAAGCAGGTTCTACACATTATTTAGCAGAATCTCTCAGCGATTAAAATTCTTTTATAGTAAATTATGCAAGACATTTTTTCCAATGTAAGACAAATAAACGAATTTGGAGATCTATGCTAAGAATAATAAAAAACAGATTATTTTTTTTACCCATAAAATAATTTTTAACTAGAAAGATGAAGTTTCAACAAAAAAATATCAAATTTTAAACAAAAATAGAATAATTGAGTTTGTAGTTTATAAAAGTTAATATTCGATCAAAAAAATGAAATTTTTTACAGATTATTTCAAATTTTAATTAAAAAAGATGAACCTGACACCAAATAGAAAAAATTGTAACAAAAAAGATGATATTTCAAACACAAAGATTAATTTTCTTTTTAAAAAATATTTTTAAACAAATAAAAGAATTTTCAACTTAATTAATTTTCAATGCAAGAACAATATTATCAAAATTATTTAAAATAAAATAGAATTCACTTAAAATCAGGCAGGTTCTACACATTATTTAGCAGAATCTCTCAGCGAGTAAAATTGTTTTATAGTAAATTATGCAAGACATTTTTTCCAATGTAAGACAAAAAAACGAATTTGGACATCTATGCTAAGAATAATAAAAAACAGATTATTTTTTTACCCATAACATTAATTCTCTACAAAAAAAACTATTAGTTTTCAACCAACAATTATATAATTAAAATTTTCCTTAGACATTAATTTTTAACAAATAAAACAAATCAAGAAAATAGTTCAATCCTAAATAAACAAGATAATATTTTAACAAAGAAAAATAATTTTCTACCAGAAAAACGAATTTTCAAATGAAAAAATTAATTTTTAATTAAAAATATAATTTTTCATCCTGAAATTGTGAAGTTGAATTTTTAATCACTCCCTATATTTAACAACAAACAATTAAATTTCAACAAATTAATTAAAATTTTACTAAAATAGCTGCATTTGATGATACATACATGGTTGAACTTTCAAGAAAACAGATGTATTTTCAACCAAGAAGATTAGTTTTACATAAAAAAGACGATGTTTGAAACAAATAATTGAATTTTCAACCCAAAAATATCCATTTTTAATTCCAAATTTCAGTGTTCCACCAAAAGCGGGATAGTTAAATTTTCAGTTAGAGAATTTAATTTTTAACAGAAGAAAAGGAATGTGCAACTTAATAGTTTTGTTCTCAATCACAAAGATGAATTTTCAAACGAGAGGACTAATTTGCTACCGAAATAACGAATTTGCATCTAAATATGTGCATTTTCAAACGAAAGGGTTGAATTTTCAACTATAAAAGATCAATTTTTAACTTCAAATATCAATTCTCTACAAAAAATGATATAATCCAATTTTATCTTAAATAAAATAATTTTGAACTAACTTTAAAGAAACTTTCAACAAAATAGTTGAATTCTCAATTAAAAAGGTAAATTTTCAAGGAAGTAGTTTTATATTTCTAACAAAAAACACCAATTTTCAACAAAATACATAAAATTTCAAACAAATAATTCCATTTTCAACTAAAAAAGATCAAGGTTCAATAAAAGCATCAAATTTTGAAAAGAAATAGAATAATGCAGTTTTTAGTTGTTAAAAGTTAATATTCAATTTAAAAAAATGAAATTTTCTACAGATTATTTCAAATTTTAATTAAAACAGATGAATTTGATAACAAACAGTAGACACACTGGTGGCCTATATCAGAGAATTTTATTAAATTATGAAAAGTACACAATATCTTGTAAGTACGCAGTTTTACAATTGGAAGCAGTATTTTTGATTAAGATCTTAGTTGGGAACTCATAAAAAATGAAAATTACTTATTTTTAAATTTAAATTTTGTTTAATCTTATTAAGAAGTATTGATAAATCTTACAGTAATCTTAAAACATTATTTTATTTTAAAGAAGAGCAATTGATGAGAAAACAATACCAATGTAATCGAAAAAGTTTTTTCATCAATTTTTCATTTAAGGAAACCATTTCCAATCGAAAAAGTTGTCTACAAACGATTTTTTCAGTGACGTATATGTAATAATATTAAATATTTTATTATTTTATTCCTTTTTTGTTATTTTTCAGATGATCTGTTTGTACGAAATTTATTATCATAAATTGTAAGAAATCTTATACAGATGTAAATTGTTTTCAATTAAATTAATTTTCAATCCAAGAACAATATTATAAAAAATATTTAGAATAAGATAGAATTTACTTAAAATCAAGCAGGTTCTATACATTATTTAGCAGAATCTCTCAGCGATAAAAATTATTTCATAGTCAATTATGCAAGACGTTTTTTCCCGTATAAGACAATAAAAAGTCGAATTTGGACAACTATGTTAAAAATAATATAAAAAGATTCATTTTTTACCCATAACATTAATTCTCTACAAAAGACATCTAGTTTTTAACCAACAATGGTATAATGAAAATTTTTCTTAAAGACATTAATACATAGTTGAAGTTTCAAACAAACAGATGAATTTTCAACCAAGAAGATTAATTTTATATAAAAAAGACAATACTTGAAACCAATAATTGATTTTTCAACACAAAAATATCAATTTGTAATTCAAAATTTCAATTTTTTACCGAAAGTAGGAGAGTTAAATTTTTAATTAAAGGGTTTAATTTTTAACAAAAAAAAAACGGAATTTGCAACTTAATAGTTTTTTTCTTAATCACAAAGAGGAATTTTCAAACGAGAAGACTAATTTCCTACCGCAATAACGAATTTTCATCGAAATATATGCATTTTCAAACCAAAGGGTTGAGTTTTCAACTAAAAAAGATAAATTTTTAATTTTAAATATCAATTCTCTACCAAAAATGATATAATCCAATTTTATTTTACATAAATTAATTTTTGACTAACTATGAAGGAATTTTCAAAAATGCTATAAAAAATGGTATAATCGACTTTTCTCTTAAAGAAATTAGTTTTTCACCAAAAAACAAATTTTCCATGTAATAATAGAATCCTCGAAACAAAGATAAAATTTCAATTAAGAAGTTTATTTTTCTAACAAAAATAACGAATTTCCAATAAAATTCTGAACTTCTAAATACTGCATCAAAACAGATAAATTTATTTTCAAATAGTTTAATCTTTAACGAAAAAAGGTCGATTTTAAACCAAAAGGATTAATTTTATACCAAAACATAAAAATAAAAAAAATTTAATTATTAAGTAAAAAGGTCAATTTTCAATCTAAAATATAAATTTTCAACAAAAAATAGTAGAATCGAAATTTCCTTTAAAGAAATTTGTTTGCGACAAACTGAAAAGGAATTTTTTAAAATAAATCAATCCTGAATGAAAAATATTAATTTCCAACCAATAATATTACGTTTCTACAAAAAATTACGAATTTTCTACAAAATCTAGAAAGTTTCTAACAAATATATTATTTTTATCTAAAAAATATCATTTTTTAACCAAAAGTAATATAAGTAGATTTTATCATTATATAAATTAATAAAAAAAAAGAAATTTGAAGAAAATAGTTGAATTTCCAATCAAAAAGGTTCGTTTTGAACCGAAACAGATGAAGCCTCAATAGGTATTCAACGAAAAATTAAATAGTTCAGGTTTTAGTTAAAAAAATGATTTTCAACTTAAAGATGTGCCATTAAAAAAAAAAGCTGAGTTCTCTACCAAAACAGATTGCAAATAAAAATATCAATACGCTTTTAACCAAAAATGGAAAGTTAAATTTTCACTTAAATAAATTAAAGTTGAAACAAAAGAATTGTCAGAAAAATGGTTGAATCCTAAATTAGCAAGAAGAATTTTCAAACAAGAAGATTAATTTTATACTAAAAAAACGATTTTTTAACAAAATCGATAAATTTTTAAACAATTAGTTAGATTTTTAACTAAAAAGATTAAACTTTAATTAAAAAATTACTTTTTCACCAAAAATGTCATAGTTTAATTTTCTGTTAAAAAAAAATTAATTTTCAACCAAAAAAAGTGTTATAAAAATTATTTCAAAGGAGATCGAATCCATTTGCCATTAGGCAGATTCTGCTATTCAAGACTTTGAATCGATCAGAAAGGAAATTTTGTTGTTTTTAGATTAAATTTTAAGAAAACTATTTTTTCGTCATAAAAAAGTTCTATGTTCGAAAGATTAATTTTTAACCAATAGGATTAATGTTTTACAAAAAAGACGAATTTTGAACCAATTACTTGATTTTTAAACTATAAGGGAACAGGTTTTAAAAAATTTTTTGTTGAAAATGTCAACAATTTAGATGCATTCTTTTATGTCTTAACTAAAATTGTTTCTTTTTTCTTTGTTCGTTCTAGAGCTTTACGCTCGATAATATATGCATATATACATCTACAACTGTAATTTGGTAGTTGTGAATTATCTTTTGTTAAAGCTCCTTTGTTGAGGAGTCAATTATTTTGTTTAAAATTTTTATTTTTTGTATGCGTTCGACTACTTGGCTAAATGTTAATCTAAATGAGTAAAAATGGATCTTCTTTGGGTTGAAGATTCATCATTTTAGTTGAAAATTCTTTCTTTCTTTGGTTGAGAATTAATCTTTTTTGTTCACGGAGAAAAATAGATGTTAGCACAGACTATCTTGATATTAATAGGTAATATCTTAGCGATTTAACTATGGGACAGAAATCTAGATACTGAAGTAGCGCATCCGTAGATATTAAAAAGAAAATTTTAACTGACAATATCCAAGATATTAACCCTTTAACGTCAAAAGGACACTCTTTGAGTGGCCTCTTTTCTACTTTATTTTTCACGATGAAGACGTCAAGGAAAAAATTCGTAAAGTACCAATCCCACTATTTTCAAGGTCGCTCTTTTCAATGGTGGAATCCAAATTGCATGAAAATTCCATTTTACATTATTTATTTGCAAAATAACACAAAAAAACGCAAAATTTTTAGTCACATTTTTTTTTCATTCTAGATTTTGAACCCCTTATCGTTAGGTTTTCCAACTTTGAAGCAGCCTAATCGCGTCCTGGATTGTTCTTCTTTCGAACCATGTGCCCTTTTTTTTTTAAATAGTTTACACTTGCAAAATAACGTACAAAGCAACTTTAAATTTTTATAATTTTTGGACTATTCGAATTTCTTGATTGGAACGCTTTTTTCAAATTCAATAAGCAAGATACGTATCATTTTCATAGTTTTTCGGGTTGCTGATTACAAATTTGACATTGTTTTTGCA
>NC_046658.1:115199432-115236147 GCF_010883055.1 Belonocnema kinseyi | reverse complement strand
GATTGGTACTTTACGAATTTTTTCCTTGACGTCTTCATCGTGAAAAATAAAGTAGAAAAGAGGCCACTCAAAGAGTGTCCTTTTGACGTTAAAGGGTTAAAGGACAGAATCTAAGATATTCAAGAAATATTTTTTAATTGTTCAAAAATTACCTGTGAAGCATGCCATTTTCTGTAAAATGCAAAAGAATGTTAATATCGTAATCCTCTGTTTTGAAAATCTGAATCCTCAAGCATTCGGCTTTTTGCGTAATTATGCGATTATTGTGTTAAACAGATAACACACTGTTCAAGGCTAATATGAAAGCTGCCTGTAACTGAGTCCTCATTTTCTTGAGAAAATTATAACATCCAAAAACATTTAATCCATTTTCCACTAAAACTTATAGTGCAATAGATATCCGAAAAACCACAATACACACGATGAAAGCTCAAGCTACAGACAAAATCTTTTGTCGCCACGCTACACGTCATCGACCTTGCTCCGATAAAATTTAGCTTTTTTTAATATCTTATATATTAACTGTTAATATCACATATTTTATACTTTTATTATAAACAAATATTGCCCTTTAATATTTTGTATGTTGAATAGAAGATATTAGATAGTATGCCGTAATATCTATATATTATGGTTAAAAATCAAAGTTTTTAATATCTGCTTATCAATATCTATTTTTCTCCGTGTTAAACATTACTCTAATTGTTTTAAGGTTGAACGATCTTTTACAAATTAATTTTTTTTTTTAGAAGATTCATTATTTTAGTTAAAAATGTATCTCAGGTTAAAAATTTTCTTGAAATGAATTTTATTATTTAATTCAGCTGTTGTTGTTTTAGAATAATCATATTTTTTAGTTTTTGGTTGAAAATTTATGTACTTATTTAAAAGTTTAACCATTTTGTTAAAATGTTATATTTTTGGATGAAAAAGTAACTATTTGATTGCAAATTCGTTAATTTTTTAAAACTAAAAATTAAACTTTTTCATTTTCAGTGTAAACGGTTTTGTTAAAAATTTGGCTTTTTAGTGAAAGATTGGCATTTGACACCGAATAGTTTAACTTTTAATCAAATAGTTAAATGTTCAACCTAAAAATATAAATTTTGAACTGAATGGCCAAGTTTTCAAACGAAAAAGATTAATCTTTAACCAAAAAGAATTGCTTTAAAAAAAAGAATTCTCAATGAAAACGTAGTGGTGGATATCTTAAAACAAAAAGAAAAGATTTTCAACAAAATATTTAAATTTTTAACCAGAGTTAAATTTTCGAACCAGCATGTAAATTTTTAACAAAGTAGTTGACTTTTTAACCTGCAAATATGAATTTTAGATAGAAAATGTAATATTTGATATTTCAACGAATGCAGATGCGGCCAAGAGATGCTTTATAAAATAAGGAAACGAATTTTCAATCAGTAAGATTAACTGTAGATAATAAATTCGAATTTTTAACCAAAAGTAGCAAAGTTACTTTTTTATACAGACAATTAATTTATTTCCGAAAAAAAGTATTTAAAAAAAATTTTTTTTAACCAAAGAGGTGAATTTTTAACTAAAATTATGAATTTTTCAATTAGAAAGACGAATTTTAAACAAATGAATAATTGCCAGTTGAGGAATAAAAAAATGTGTCCCACTTCTTAAACTTTTAAGTCAAAGGCAATTTTTCTGTAAAACAGTTATAACACCTTGACCCTCCATTTACCACCACCAACCAAATTTTTTACAACACCTTCACCCCACGTGATAATTTTTCAAATTTTTCAAATTTTTCAAATAGTTACAAAGTAGTGTAATGATTTGGTACAAATCGGAATAATGAAACAGTTATGGCTAAAAATTTTATGACTTTCAATGCATGAACTAATGTTGGGAAGACTTAACCAAGTTTTTCAGGGAAGAGTTTACCAAATGGCAACAAGCTTATTACATGTATTTTTCATCATACATGGTCATTGTTGATTATTACAATGCACGTTCAAAAATTTTACTAAATTGATTTATCAAAATTGTGGTGTAAAAATGCGAAGTTCATTATTTAAAGAATATGATTATCATGAACGTGAGCTACAAAATCGTAGTAAATGCTATTCATCAATATTAGATGTAAATTAATCTTTAATAAAAAAAAGCTCATTTGGAATAAAATAGTTCATTTTCTACCTAAAACTAAAGAATTCGTTGAAGATAGGCTTTTCATTTATTCTTTTTTATAAAAAGATGAATAGGCGCGCGCAAGACTGCTGTGTAATAACAAAATTCTTTAAAGAATACGCATTTTTTTAAATGGGACAATGAGGCTACATCTATTTTAATGACAATGCAAGTTGTGAATTATAACATTATACACTAATGGGAATGATATAAAATTTCACGGATAAACTCGAGTGCGAAACACGAAATATGTGATAAGAATGTGTTCGTTAAAGCCGAAAAAGTTTTAACAGAAGGGAATTCGCCATCACCAAATTACTGCCTTCGATGCTTTCACCTTTAATTTTAAAATTTCTGTGCACAAAGATCGAGCGCGTAGCCCGTGGTAAATACATTATCGAGTGCTAAGCGCTAGAACCAACAGTCGCGCGCTCTAAGCGCGCTCAAACTTTCGAGCGACATTAGAAAAATTATTTTCAATAAAAAAATAGTTTATACCACATTAATTTTAAACTTCTTTTAAAATTTTGGATGGAGTCCGAAGAAGGCCGGTAAGACTGAACAGAAACGAAAAATTAAATTAGAAAATCTAAATTATATTTAAAATGATTTAGAATTAAGAAGAAAGAATTTTTTTTAACTCAACTGCAGAAAAATCTCTGATATCTTGATTATTCTTTAGAAATTTGCTAACAACAACAAAATTTTTGAATATTTTATTTCACTTATTAACACTATAATATTTCGACCTACACTTGGTGAATTAGGTTTATTATATTCTGAGATTTAATATACCTGAATGAGTAATATAAAAGAGAAGTAAAATTTTCCACCCAGCTTTCATTTACCTAGCACCCACCGCTGCGTGAGCAGAAAAAAAGGAAATATCAGAGTTTGGAAATATTACTACATAATGTATAGAAGTATAGGATGAAAATGAAAATTCTCTCAAGCTTCAAAGTGTAATTGCTAATTATAATTCAGAACATGATATTTCACAGACTGACTGAAGCTTGAATTTTGTGACTTGTAAATTTTAAATTCTATTCTTGTTCTGCTTATAATTCCCTCTAAATAAAAAGTACTCCGGCGTAAAAAGAATATTGAAAATTTTCTTTAATATGTGCCTTTATAAAAATTAAAGCATGTTATTAATAGTCTTAATCAGGAATTCTATGTTTTAGTTTATACTTTTGTTTCTAATATCTCAAAAAATAATACAATTATTTTATAACAAAAAGATAAACTTTCAACTCAAAAGGGCCAATTTTAACAAAACAGTTGAATTTTTGACCGCAAAATATGACCAGCAATATTGTTAAATGTTCAACATGCAAAGATGCATTTTTAACCAAATTGTCGAATTTTCTGACAATGAGCACTAAAATGCGACCCAAAAAAGTTAAATATTTTTAAAAAAGCACATTTTGTAGAAGGCAGTTAAATTTTTAAATAAAAACTTTTATTTTCAACCATGAAAGATGAATTTTTTCAGATAAAAGATCAATTATTTACCATAAGACGAATCTTAACCAGATGAATTAAACAAAATAAATGACTAGTAAAGCCCTTCATCACATTGATGAATTTTAAATCAAGAAAGATGAACTTTAATCCAAATAGTAGAATTTTCGATTGAGAAAAAGAAATTTTTTAACGAAAAATTAAATTGATATTTCAGTTTAAAAAAATAATTTTAAAAATGAAAAGAATTTCCAGATCACCAATTTTCTAACCAAAAAGACGAATTTTTAACTAAATAAACGGATTATTCACCAAAAGGGTGAATCATAAAAATTTGTTAATAAAGTTTCTTAACTTACAATCAAGTTTCTGTATTCTCAATACAAAAAGATGAATTTTGAACCTTGTAGTTTAATTTAAAAAAAAAGAAAATAAATAGCTTCCCAAAAAAAAGATTAAAAATCTACCACAGACAAATTTCCCACATAACTGTTTAATTTTTGAATGAAGTATGTTCATACTGGTTACATTTTTATTAATTTGATTCAAATTAATTTTAATTACCTAATATTTGAACCCTAAGAGACAAGTTTTATTTTTAACCAAATAGTTGAATTTTCGATAGCAAATTTAAATTTTAAATCAAAAATTTAATTTTCAATTATCTAGTTTCATTTTGTGCCCAAATGATGAATTTTGGAGGCAAAAAGTGGAATTTTCTACAAAACAGTTTAAATTTTCACTTGGAAATATAAATTTTCAACTAAAATGATAACTTCAATTGAACAAAAAATGAATTTTTTAAAAGTAGTTCAATGTTAAACTAAATAGTTGGTTTTTCAACTAAAAGAAAAAACAAATTCTTAACTAACCATATAAAAATTGATAGTTAAACTAAAAATGATTCTACTTTTAAGCAAAAAACAGTTAGATGTAACAAAATAAGATTTTTTGGCAAAATTGTGGAATCCTCAACATAACAAAATTATTTTCGAATGATGAATTTTATACTTAAAAGATCAATTCTCTAACAGAAAAGATCAATGTACAAAAATTAATTTGAACAAAAATCAATCATATTTATTAATTTTCCACTAGAAAAGATCAATTTTCCAATTTGAAAAATCAATTGTTAACCACAAATATCAATTTTCAACCACAAATATTATAGTTACATTTTTAGTTTGAAAATTGTATTATCCACCAAAAAGAACGAATTTTGAACAAAATAGTTTCATTTTCAACCACAGAGATCAATTTTTAAGTGAAATAGTAAATCTTAAAAAAAAAGAATTAGCGACAAAAGAGTTCAATAAGAGTTCAAGATTCAACCCAAGATATGATTTTCTAACCAAGTAGATTAATTTTCCAAAACTATAATAGCTCAATGTTTAACCAAAGAGATGAATCTTCAACAGAATGAATAAATGTTTACCAAAGTAGCCCAACTTTTAATCAAGTAGTTGCATTTTTAACAAAAATATTACTAAACATATGAAAATAAGAAGATATTAATATTATAAAATTAAAAAAATAAAAAGAATATTATTAGAAAATAGTACTTTCTTAATAATATACGTAAATTTTCCAGGAAAAATAGAATTTTCAACTAAATAGTCGAATTTCTAACCAGACAAAATTCTGAACGAAACATATAATAATAGATTTTTCAACAAAAATGATAAATTTTCCTTCTGAGTTTTACTAAATGAATTAAAATTTAAGGAAAAAAACTAAAAAAAAGGGTAGTAAAGGGGGAATTTTGTCGAAAACAGGAGTAAATAAAAGGAGAATTGTTAAAAAAGGTGGAAATGAAGAAAATAGGGAAAATAAAGTGAAGTTTAAAATATGAAACTGATTTTGGAAATTATGAAGTTATTATTAAACTGTACCATTTTAGAGCCGTTTTTTTTAATTTGCAAATTTGATTCAAATTTATCATAAGCAAACCGCTTATCTCAACACAATACACGTCCTTAACTAATCATAGAAAGAAAAAATAATTAGAATCATGAAGTGAATGACCTAATAATAATGATATTCATGGATTTTCCTTAAGTTAAGATCTAATTATTGAATGAATAAACTGTAAAAAAAATCTTTTAAATTTTACATCTCTGATGGATGTAAATAAAAGGACCCTCGTGTATCGGAGTAACTTTGCGAATCTGTTGTGATATTCCAATTCGGCTGATAATTTTACATTCGATAATGTAAAATTCATTATGTGAAGGAATAAAATAAAATAAAATTTATGAAGGCGACAGGTTTCGAACACTCGAAAGCTCAAACTTCGTACAATTTTATGGAGATTGAAGAAACACGAGCCGGACACGTTACCACTTGCCTAGAACACATAAGATATTATGGGTATTTTTTGATGTTTAAATATTCCATAAAAAATATGAAATATACGTTTTGAATAACCGCATTTTTTCCGTTCCAATACCAGAAAATGTAAAAGGAAAAATAGGAATAGCTCGGATTCGGTCTACTTTGTGTGAAAGCTGTCCAAAAAGTTGAACATAGCTGTCAATTTCCTTTCATTAAAAATAAAAATGCTCGAAAATTGAAGGATGAAGGCATCGATAAACAACGAACACGAGAGACGCTTTCGTAGTCACATATTATTTTATAAATTATTCTAAATTTTAAATTAATTATAACTCAAAAATTTTACAGTTTCCGCCAGGGTAAAATTAAAGATCTTTGATAAAATTAAAAGTCTCGATGTAATTTTCAATCACAGCAAAGTGATTTTGCCGACGCATGGTATTTTTACACGCTGCGACTGAATTTTCCCTTATGAATGTAAAGTTCGTACGAGGGAATGTGTAACTTTATTTTTATCGAGTGTGTAATATTACACTGCTGTTCGAGGGTCCTTTTATTTACATCGCTAGAGGATGTAATTTCACATACTTTTGTAAAATCACACAGTGGATTGTGTGATATTTACAATGATACAATATTTAATTTTTCGAAACTTTGTAATTTTACACAAATCTTTTTTTACAGTGTAGTGAACTGCAGACAGAAAAAGGAGTAAAAGATTAGAAATTTGATGGATAAATACCTAGAAAAAGATGCTTAGTTTTAAAAGACTATGTTTTAAGAGACTTTCGCCTGAAACTGCAAGGCTGCAGCCTGCGGTGTTTTTTTAATTAAAACGATGTGACATTATTTTCCCCGTTAGCTACACTTCGAGGCGGAAATAACGTCATAAACGAGAAACAAACGAGTTTAAAATGGCTTTGAGCTGTATTGATCCTCAACCTTTGAACTAATCTGAGCGATCGCGAAAATAATTACGATAATGCCAATTTTATTTCTACTTTACCTTCTCGAAAGACTCATTACCACTACTCCACGTTAAATCGTAAATTTCATTTACCATTTATCAAGTGTAACAAAAAAAAAAAATAAGGATGGAAAATGATGAGAACTTCATAATCTAATTCAAAAAGCAGAAAAACTCCATTTATCAAAATAATTATCAACTAAGAAGTTATAAATGAAGTTGGACGATGGTCGCGGGGGCTAAAGCATAGGCTTTGGACCCACTTGCTGGCTTGCGGGTTCATCTCCGGGGGTCGTGGGACCGTTACCTCTAGAGAAAGAAGTTCTCTAAATACTTAAAGCTGATGCTCTTGGTGGTTCGGAAGCCACCTTAAGCTGTAGGAGGTCCTCCCCCAACACCTAGAATGTGTGTGGGGGTATGTGTAAAGGAATAGGGAGGAAGGTACAAGAAAAATGTAAACTCTTAGATGACACATTATAGAAGGTTTCATTCCATTCCAAGAAGTTATAAATGTCGACTAATTTCTAAAATTTTTATTTTCAATTGACAAGATGAAGCACTTGGAGATCTTTTCAAAAGGGCACGAACGACATTTTGAGAATTTTTTAAGAAACACAAAAACGATTTTAAAAACATTGTTTGACACGTTACCAGTCAAAAGTAACGCGATAAAGTTACTGTTACTTCTTGAAAATTTGTAACGTGTTACTGTCGAGGTTATTTTTTTAAAGTAATGGGTTACCTTCCCGTTGCTGTTTTTAAATTAAATTTTTAGTATTATCTACTAATTTTATTATTTTACATTTCTAAATACTTCAGACAAACTGTTTTTCATTTGAAAGTGTTTTGCAACTTAATAATTATATTTAAGTGTATGTAAATTATAAATTTTAAATCAACCCTTATGTGTGTTATAAACAAAAACTTTTTCGGAATAACGGGGTACCACGGTGCATGCTTGGGTAGTTCAAAAATGCATGAAATTTTGTTTTCGTACTCAAGGGCAACGAACCTTCTTATTTCATTAAAAATAAAAAGAAGTAACTTCCCTAATTTTTTTTTAATTTTGATTTTAACAGGCGCCGTTTTTGGCCTAAAGTTTCCGATATAAAATTCTTGGGGGAAAATCTCTTTTTTGAGTTTACTGAATAATTTTTTAGGGTTTCGTAAATCTGACGGGAAAGTATAGAGGATTGTTGCAAATTATCGAACGAATAATTTCATGTATCAGACATATGTGTTTGACACCCCTACTAACCATACCAAAAATGTCCATTCTTAATGAAATCGACTCTTTGAGCACTGTATTATCGTATTTTTTTACTTAAAATTATTCATTTATACATACGTTTGAAATTATTTAAACAAATGGAATTTGTTAAATTAATCTTCATTCGAACATTCGCTTTTTTTCCTAGATACTCTTAATATTGGTCTAGTAGAATATTTATTAACATTGGTGCAAAACACGTTACTTTACATTACAGATACCCAAGAATTGTAACGCGTTAAGGGTAACATTAATTTTTTAAATAACTAACATGTTGCCGTTACTATAAAACATGTATAGTTCGGCGTAATGTTTTAGAAGTGATAAATTACTGTCAAACACTGCACAAAAGTCGAGTTATCAAAGTAGAAGAGATACTTTCAAGATATATCAGTGCTGAATTGGACCGTTTAAAGTCTGATTGAAAAATGTGGTATATTTCAAATGTTCTGACAACATGGAATGGAAGTTTTTCGCTCAAGGCGACCGCTTTTTCAACTTTGGGCAGTAATTAAAAATCCAATTTTCATTTTAGAAACAAAAACAAACTGGCACCGAGAGATTGCAGTACGGAGTAGAGGCGAAAAAAATTTAATTGCTTACTCATCAAATTCAAACAAAATGGAGAAAAAATCATTTTCTCTTTCCAGGCGTTTATTTCCTGAACACTTTAGACAGAAATTCAAATTATAATTATCAATTAAAAACCCCAATATCTGAATAGATTTATAGCTTTTGACTTATAAAATTGCAAAAAGTTGAAAAGTTTTGCAAAAATATTTAGAATGAAACCTTTCAATAAAAAATATCAATAGGATCTTTTCAATTATAACAACAAAATTTGTAAATACTTCAATTACGATTTTGAAAATCAATATGATTTTATCAGTCGTGTCTCATTAAAGACAAAACATTATTTTTTAGCAAGAAAGTTTAAAACTTTCGAAACATCATTGTTTTCACGATATTTTTGGATCTGCATTTTTCTCAGTGTTACTTTTTATCAATTTAAAAAAAATGGTTAAATATTCATAATTGATGGTCATTTTTTTGGTATAAAATATTCCCTGCAACTAAAGTTTCTTCTTTTTAAAAAATGGCTTCAACGCCCTCAGACATAAAAAATATTTTCCCTAAAAAAATTGTAAGCGTTAAGGCTTTAGAGAATGCTTTCTTCGAAAAAATAAGCGAACACCTGCTAAAATTCCACCATTATCAAAGAAATGTTGGAAAGCGACAGTAAAAAAAAAATAATCACTAAAAAAGATGGTTAAAATAAATGTTTTAAAAGTGTCTGCACGTACCGAAAAAATCAGGAGATTTGTATAAAAATTTTAAATACTAGTATCCACAGCCAAATTTTCATTATAAATTTAAAAATTTTTTACATAAAAATAATGTTCTTATTCAAAAAGACAGCATGGTTTATGCTTTTTTTATTCTTAAAATCATAGAAAAACTAAATTATTTTTCTTAGAAATATGATTTTAAACAATGTTCTAATCTCAAATGAATAAAATATTTATTATTCATTATTTTCGTAATTTCATTCGTATTTAGTCATTTAATAATAACATAGTTCACTATTATTTATTATAACCTTTGGAAATTAATTTTAATTAATTTATCATCAATCATGTATGACTTTGTAATAGCATTTCTTATTAAATATTTGTAATATTTCTAACCGAACAATAATTTCAACATAACAATTTATATTTGTTTCTTAACATTTTTTATTATTACTTTTTGTTTGTATTTTGACAATTGTTTTGATTATTGTATTAATTGTTGTAATTAATAGAAGCAGGTATTTACTATCAAGTTGCTCAATATTTTGATTGAATACTAGGAAATAATAATCATATTCAAATTAAAAGGTTTTATGCTTCAAGCAAAGAAGGTATTTTCATTTAAATAATTATAGTTAAATAATCGTTTTTCAATTATTCTTTCTTGTATGCTTTGAAATTTATATTTATTCAGTACACTGCTTTCTGGGTAAAGAACACAGCAATTGCATACATCTGGCCAACTTTGATCATTTATTACACATTTGAAAAGAAATGGAACTGAAGATGTTGAATACTGATCGTTATTTATTATAATATATTTCAGTTTAAAAAATAAAATATGAATAGTCAAAATCATATTGCAAGGTATTAAAAAATATGTGAAAAAACCAAACGAGTGCTAAAATTTTGATTGAATAAATTTATTTTCCAAATATATTTGCTATAGAACTCGAATTTTTTTATTTAGTCACCTTTTAATCTGTGCAGGTTTAACTGAACACACCTAACTAATTGAATCCTTTTAAATAATATTAATGAAATAATTCCTTTTTTTGTTTCCGAGATTTCATAAAATACTTGATTTTATAGCAAATGAACAGTTTAAATTATTATTTTTACGTTACTAATTTTTTATAATCTGGTTACTGCTCTTCTCAACATAAAAACTTTTTAATGGCACTCCAACGAAATGATCCACAACAATATTTGAGTTAACGATATTGTTGCGATAATTATGCAATAATAATTAATTATAGTATTACCAATTTTCAAAACTATATTGCATAATTATATTATCTTTTTCACGATTCCGCTTATATGAAAAACTCATTTTTCAATTTTTTTGAGTTTACAGCATATTTTAAAAACAGAGCAGATACTATCTTTGTATAAAAGTCTAAACTACAATTTTTGTCAACTTTCATTATTTCTGAATCGGGTCACTGCACTTTTAAATAAGTAGGTACTTGATCATATTACGTAGCTTGTTCTTCTCTTTCATGTTCTTGAAGTATAAATATATAGAAAAGAACCCAGCGACCTGGAAACAGAACATAATATGTCCAGCGATTCGTGAGATATTGGCTCTGGTTTTACGAAATATTTGTCATCAGGAGAAATCCAGAACCCTCTTGAAATACTTCGCAACATCTTTAGTCTTTATCCAGAAGCAAGATAAATCATAATGTTTGTTATATCTCAAAATATGTAAAACCAAAATTTTTTATTTAAAGGCACGCCGTGTTTAATAAACACTAGGCTGATCCTTATTTACTCTTGGTGAAATTTTTTTAAAATTTCTTTACATTTCATCGGAATCCTTTGGCTCTGTACAATTATGATCTTCAGACTATGTTGAAAAAATATATCCACATGAAATTATTTTTTAACTTTGCATAATGGCGGACTTCTAAATTGAACGAAAATTACTATTTCCACAATTAATAACAAAATCTTGTCAAATTTGTACACGAGGCAGATTTGTTTATTATAAAGTACGTGATGATAATGAAAATGCTTTTCATCCAAAGATCTTCAAATTTTGAAAAAAAAATCAATTGTATTGTTACAAAGTGTATGGTTGTAAGTAGATCTCAACAATTTCATTAAAGTGAAAATGGCGCCTCATAAGTATTTTCGATAAGCTACATAATTTTTATAAATCAAAACTAAATATGAAATACATTTTCAGAAAGGATTGAGTGATTCTCAAAACCACTTGCTTGAAAAGTTCGTTAAGGGCATGTGATACTTAGAAAATTGTCGATTTTACTAGTTTTAGATTCCCTCGGCTTTTTTCTAGGATAAAAAATATTTTGCCTCCAAAATCTGGAAAATGATAGCGAACATGCTAACGGACGTCTCCACACACTTTTTTTGTCCTTTTTAATCAAAAAATTTTTGATATTGCTAACAACGTGCTTGTATATTTCGAGGTTATGTGTGGACTTACAAATAAACATAGTAACTAATCTCCCGGAACTAACCTTGTTTGCAGGAAATCAAAAAAGTTTATTTCATAAATAATTTCCAGATTATCGGAAAGGCAGAGATGAAAAACGAAGTAACCTCAAAATAATGCATACGCATAAAATTTGTATTTAGCACAATAAATCTTTTTTGTTATTATCCCTAAAAAAAAGTCCGGGGACGTCCCTTATTATATTTTATAGCATCTCCGAATTCAGTTTTAAAAAATGACCTTGAAATTATTTTTTTTCCTCAGTGTAATCTTGAAATGGAAGGAAAATAATTTGTATTATTCTTCTCACACAAACAGAAAAGACTTGAAGAGTGAAGGATAACATTTGAGAGTGGATACAAGGGAAGATACAGGATTTGGGTTAACCACCACATAATAGAACAGCCTTCTACATATCTGTTACATTTTCTAGCCAGTGAGTAGAAAACCGGCTCTCTACTACGTGGCCGACCCTATTCAAATATTTTAGCAGACATATGTTCTCTGCAATACTTCCAAAACATTCAAACTAATTTCAAAAAAGAGTTGGTCCAAGTTTAATTCAGTATGATATTACAAATTTCTTATTTTCAAATACGCTCTCATTTGAATAAGTCTCACAAAAATTATTCCCAGAACACTAATTGTCTGGAATTCTTTAATGTAGTGATTATAAACAAACTTTGTTTTAAAAGCAAATATGATAAATTAAAATAGTTAAATTATTACTAAAGTAAGGAGAAATTTCGAATGAGTGAGTAAGCGAACACAACGTGATAAGTACACTTCAGTTAATTACGCAATTCTTAAGTATATGTTGTAGTTTTAAGTGCAGAGATAAAAATTATTTGAAGTAAGCGCAGCACGCCTACTAAAAAGGGTTTCGTAGCCTATTAAGACGCTAAATAAGACGACAATGAAGTTTTCCACAGATATGGATTTCAAAGTTGTGTAATTAATATAAAAAAAACTAAGAGTCATATCGAAAAAGTAAAAACACTTCTGGATTCGTGTCGGAAATATCTCGATGTGCATTTTTTGTTTTTTTGTTTAAACAATTTTTTAAACAATTACGCTATTTGTTATTTTTCTGCAACTGTTATAAACAAAGTATGCATCGGATCGAAAAACAAAGGGCACCAATGCATTCCTCTCGAAAAAATCTAGATGTGCATTTTTTTGTTTCTTCGTAAACCCATTTTTTAAACAACTAGAGCATTTTTTGTTCAGCGCTGTGTTGCTTCGTGCCCGTAGATATGGATTTCAAAGTTGTGTAATTAATATAAAAAAAACTAAGAGTCACATCGAAAAAGTAATAACACCTCTGAATTCGTCTCGGAAATATCTCGATGTGCATTTTTTGTTTAAACAATTTTTTAAACAATTTCGCTATTTGTTATTTTTCTGCAATTGTTATAAACAAAGTATGCATCGGATCAAGAAACCAAGTGCACCAATGCATTCCTCTCGAAAAAATCTAGATGTGAATCCAGAGGTGTTTTTACTTTCTCGATGTGACTCTTAGTTTTTTTTATATTAATTACACAACTTTGAAATCCATATCTACGGGCACGGAGCGACACAGCGCTGAACAACAAATGCTCTAATTGTTTAAAAAATGGTTTTACGAAAAAACAAAAAAATGCACATCTAGATTTTTTCGAGAGGAATGCATTGTTGCGCTTGGTTTTTCGATCCCATGCATACTTTGTTTATAACAATTGCAGAAAAATAACAAATAGCATAATTGTTTAAAAAATTGTTTAAAAAAAAATGCACATCGAGATATTTCCGAGGCGAATCCAGAGGTGTTTTTACTTTTTCGATGTGTCTCTTAGTTTTTTTTATATTAATTACACAACTTTGAAATCCATATCTGTGGTAAACTTCAACGTCGTTAAATAAGCCGTTAAAACTCTCCCGTCCATACTTTCCTTTTCCTGCTCCCCCTACATGCCCCTACTTATCCTCCTGTCAATTCACCCCTCGCACTCCCTTCCACAACTTGTTTCTCCTCTACTTTCCCCTCTCCTTGCTTCGATAGATAATAACACTCCCTTTTTCATGCAACCCTTGCCTGGTCCACACTTCCCTCCCCCACTCGCCCTTATTCTCAATAATTTACCAATTTCCCCTTACCTTGACTAACTTTCCCCACTATCCCATGTCTAATTTCGCATCATTTTCCATACTTTGACAACCCTCAATTACCCTTCCCGCATATCCTCTTACTTCCCCAATCCTCTACACCCTTTACTCCCACTACTCTTCCTTCACTCATTTTCAATAATTCCCTCAACATTCCATCCTCTCATTCCACACTCACATCCTTACCCTGATTTCCCCTCCGTTACCCTCTTTGAAAAATTGTAAAAGGCGCACAGTGGGAACAAACGTACTTTTTTGTTTCAAAATCGTGAAACTTTTTTTAGGAATCACCTATACCAATAGACTTTTTTTTAAATTATAGATGAATGCCTACAGAGTATAGGCAAAATAGAAAGAGGGGGGGGCAAACTTTAACGTTCAAAATCCAGGTTGAAGTTGACATTTTTTGACAAAATTTTATATTATTATCAAAATGACTACTTCAGCTTTTTCGAGTCACTGATTCGGGTGAACATTAATTTAAATAGAAATCGCTATTCTGATATTTTTCATTCGCCATATTGGATCCACCACGTTGGATTTGGACAGTTTGACTACGGATTAAAAACCAGTGACCCCAAAGACCCTTAACGCTATGAATGAGGAAAAGTTAATGTACAGGCCCAATTTGAAATGAGCATACAAAATTCAAAAAAAAAAGCGTGTGACATACAAAGAGCTGTATCCGAGCACTCATGGTAATCGATGATCCAAAATTTCGTCAAAAAATGTCAACTTCAACCCTAATTTTCAAGGTTATAGTTTTTTTCGCCTTTCTCTATTTTCATTTATTTTCTAGGTATTTATCTATAATTTTAAAACTAGTCCATTGCGCCCACTCACGTCATGAATTTGTAATCGGAAATCAATTTTTTGACATTCTCATCAGAGAAGGTATTAGATTTGTTTAAAATTTGACCCCCCCCCCCCCAGTTTTTGTCAAATGGCAACTTTTTGAGACCCTCTGAAACCGAAAAACAGGTTTTTTCGAATGTGTTTGCCTGTCTGTATGTCTGTATGTCTGTCTTTCTGTGAACACGATAACTTTTGAAAAAAATAATCTATTAGATTGCCCTTTGGTACACTCGTTTAGTGTCCTAAACTAAAGGTCAAGTTCGTTAGCCATCCATTTTGGATAAAAATGGAAAAAGTGGGCACATTTTGAATATTGTTTAGACCACTTTTTTAAAAATTCAAAAATTCTCTGTACGGTTATTTACAGAATTCAGAAAATGTAACAATTTATCCTAATGACTTTTTGTTGAAAAATAAAAAATTACTAGAGTTATATCATTTTCAAAATCCAGAAAAACAAAATAAAATGAACAATTTAAGTCAAACAACTTATGATACGAAAAAAGTGAAAAAGAAAAACGTTGCTTTTTAAAAGCTCCGCAAGATTATGATAACAACTTTTTCAATTTGGTCGAAAAGTTGAAAATTCCAAATTTGATCGTACCAAAAATGTTTGAAACCACATTTTTTCATGATTTAAAAATTCTATGTACGGTTGTTCATCGTACTTAGAAATTCAAACAATTTATATCCATGATTTTTTTCTATAAAAAGAAAATTATCAGAGTTAGAGCATTTTCAAAATCCAAAAAAAAACTCAAATGAAAATTTTAAGCCAAAAAACGCATCAAAAGAAAAAAAGCTAAGAAAAGAAAAACTTTGCTTTTTGAAAGCCCTACAGGACTATGATAACAACTTTTTTAATTTAGTCGAGAAGTTGAACACTCCAAATTTGATCGTACCAAAAATAATGAAAAATCCAAAAATTCAATTTTTTGGTCAAACTATGCAAGATGCGAAAGAAATAAAAAAAACTCAAATTGCACGCCCTGGAAAGAACTGCAAATTAAGAATAATTCACTTTTCGATGTAAGCTACGAGAAAAAATGAGACAAAACTTGTCCATCCAAAAAAGAGCTATAATTTTTGATAGTACACGTAGTTTTTGCTTTAGTCGTAAAAAATAACATTCAAAATAAAAATATTAAATTTGTTTGAAGGAGCGACACAAGGTATGAACTTAAATTATCAGACAAAAGTTGTTCGTCTAAAAAGATCTATAAATTTATTATTAATTATTTTTCGATAGGACGAGTAAATTTTCTTCTGATTGTAAAACATAAGATAAAAAATGCAAAAATTAACTTTTTGGAAGAAGCACAGAAAAGAAGAAAGAGGGTATAAGTTGCTATATAGGACCCTGTATAGGTTCCTGTATTAGACCCTATACAGACGCGCAGTAGTTTTTATTTAATCGTAAAAAAACCATTAAAAATAAAAAAAATTATAAAAACAAGAAAATAAGAATTAGTATGATTCAATCTTTATGCATATTATGAATTGTAATGATATACGTTTACTGAAATGATACATGTTTCAGAGCAGCTTAGAATACAATTTAAAACAAAATAAGAAACAAATAAAAAAATAATCATGATAAATAAAATTTCCTTTTTATTTTGCAATTTTTTAATGAGTAATATCTGGCAGAGTTACATAAACAATGTATTATAATTGATATAAAAGTGTTGTGTATGATGTAGAAAAGTTGACAGGTTGGACAAAATCGAGTGCGAAACACGAGATACGTGATGAGAATGTGTTCGTTAAAGCCAAAAGAGCTTTAACAAAAGAGAGATGAAAATCACAAAATTACAGTTGTCGATCCGTTCACCTTTAATTTAAAAAGGTCTGTGTCTGAATGCGGAAGAAATGCAAAGACTAAGCGCGGAGTGCGATTGCCCTCAGTCGCGTGCCGTAGGTGCGCTCAAACTCTCAAGCTAAGCTTTTTTAACGATAGAAAATTCACAATCCCAAAATTACAGTGGTGGATGTTTTGAGTCATAATTTTGAAATTTTCGCGCAAGAATGTGCAAAAATATAAAGACCGAGCGCGTAGCGCGAGGTGAATACATAATCGAGCGCGAAGCGCGAGATAAATACAACAACGAGCGCGAAGCGCGAGAACCAACATTCGCGCGCCCTAGGCGCGCTCAAACTTGCGGTTGTGACCTAAATTAACAAAATTCGAATGCTTAACTATAGTATTAAACAAAGTTTTCAAAACTGATCTGTTGCATTAATTTATTATACTACTTTTTTTATTTTAAAATTTTATTTTCAAAGAGCAAGGGTGCAGAAATTTTTTAAATTATTTTAAATTATAAAATTACGAAAAAGTCCAATTCTGTCAGCGATAATGGGATTAAATGAAATCAGACGTACCACGCAATCGTTAAGCTATTCTATGTACAACATGAGCGAAATTAACTTTTATGTGAAATAATGGCCGTAAATTGTATTGTAAAAGTAAGTAAAACTTAATCGTGTTTTCAAAGTTCAAAGGCTATGTTAAAAGTTTTAATACTGAAATATTAAAAAATTTACTTTTAAATTTGTAGCTTTAGATGCGTTATTAATTATACTATGTCAATTTTCAAAATAGCTTAAAATATTGCTTTTGAGCAATTCATGTAAAATCGTCTAAAGAATTTCAGCTATTGATAGAAATTTAATGAAAACTATGGTATTTGTTCTCTTAGGTTTTGAAAGAAAAACACAATAATTTTTGAAAAATGAAAAAACTTAGAAGATATTCAAAATTAAAAATCTCACCTTCCCGCTTTTTGTGGCGAATAACTATTTTGTTAATTAAACATTGAAATGGCTTTTGCTGGCATAATAAAATGTTATTCTAATTTCCCCACAAAGGAAAATGGCAATAGTACTTGTTCGTCATAGAAAGCGGGAAAGTGAGTAACTCGAAATGGACAAGGCCAGAGTGACAAGAATAAAACGACGTGTACAGTAAAATATATTCATGCGTTTATTTTTCTCGGCTGGGTTTTCCAGGACCATTTGCTTTAAAAATAGATCGTGGGTAGTGTATATTTTTTCTTTTTATGCTTGTTTTTCTGTGCTTTTTTTCAAGAAACCTACCGCGAATCATTGTCCTGAAAAGTTAACCTTATTTAAGCGCATGCGAGAGACTCGTCTTTTTTTGATCGGTTTTTCTATGTGAAAACGTTTCCGTTTGGAATGTTTTATGGGTTAAGGGAGCTAATCACCGAGAATGATAAGGCTTTCTGTTATAGATAGTACATTTGCAAAACCTTCCATAAAGAATGCATCATCCACATTAAAATAGAGTTCAGAATAAGCAAAAAATGAGAATACACACGCTTTTAATAATTAAACTTAATTAGTTTCAGTTGAGGAATCGGGAAGGACGTAAATAATAGTATATTACATCACATCTCAGGCAGGGTTTTAAAAAGGGCTTAATGGGGCGATCAATGTTTGCAGGACGAGTTATGAAAGCATGACCTTCGGTTTTTCACTGAGAGTGATGTACGATATTTAATTCTCAATTAGCATGTTATGATGAATACATTGTGCGTCATTCATTTGCCATTTGAGGAAATAGAAATCTTCTAGTGTAGCGACGTTGGGAACTAATAACATGTCAGAAGCTGACACCTCGTGGTGAACGGCTACTTAACGCTCACTTTTCAGGAGGCGTTCTAGATCCATAACACGGTGGTTTTAAATAAAAAATTTTAACTTTACAGGAAACTAGAATTAAAAAATAATAAATTGAGATAACAAGTTAATATTTTTTCAACGAGTTTTTGAGATGAAGAGAATGAATAAATTCTAAAAATTTATATTAATTAAATTACTCTCAATTTATTTTACAATTTAATAACATGTTTTAATGTAATGAAAACTGCACTAATGAAACATGTAATACCTATTCAAGATGGAGAAATATGTAGGTAGCATCTTAAGAAGTTGAACTAAGATAACGTGTAAATCTGCATTTCAAAGTCTACTTTCAGTGTAATTTAAGTTAACCTTCTTCCTTCTTCTGATAATAGTGCACCATTAAAAATTATCGTCTGACGAATAAAGTCCTCTTCTACTGGTGAATTTTCATTTGCCGGCATAAATCTGCTAGATATTCATTTTGATCTCGGTGAAGGGCCATATATATTTTTCAGTTCAAAAATGAACCTTTTCTATAAAATTATAAAAATCAAACTTATTTTTCCTAATAAAAAAAAAAAAATTATGTAAAAATAATGTTGTGCATAAAAAATTGATCCGAAGCTTTGACACACTTGTAAAATATTATATTTTATAAATTTTTTCTCAGCCCATACATTTTTTTCGCTGACTAAAAAACAAAAAACTGACATTTTTTTAACTTTTAGTGTTTCATAAATAATTAATTTTATTTTTTTATTTTTGTAGAAAAAAGCTGTTCATTAATCCCTGAACTATTATAACTTAAATTGACCTTTGATCGTAGGTATTCGAGTTTTGACCTTTGACTTTTGACCTTGCCACATTCACCTCTGAAATTTCACACCTGATTTTTTACATCTATTTTTAAACTTTGACGTGTAACCCCTTACATTGCGCCTAGGGCTTCTCGTCTATGCATCCTCACCCTTGAAGTTTGACATCTGAACTCTGATCTTCGACATTTCACCCTCGCCTAGATCACTTTTTTGATTAGCTTTAAAAAATAATTATTTCCCTATTACAAATCAAAAATTACCCTAGGTCCTTTTCGTTAAGATTTCCAAGAGATTCGTTCAATTTTATGTAAAACGTCTACGTATCTCCTATTCCAGCAATAGTGAAAATTTACCATTTTGAAGTTATCAATTTTTATAACTAACTTTTCTAATCCAAGCTGTAGTACTAACCTTTTTTTTATAGTTTCGTTGGTCTACTTGGAAGAACTCTGGAGATATATCTTTTTTATATCATCATTTTTGTTCTTTTTATATTTCTTTACGTAATAAAAGAGAAACTCTACTCCTGTCCTCCATAAAGTTCAGAAATGTATACTTTTATAGCTTCATTTTTGTGAAAAATATAGTTCTTACACGAAACCAAAAAGAAACACGATTCCTTACTTCCGTAATACTGATTTTTTGTCGATAACGATTTTACTAAGTGAATTTCGAACCATATAATATTAAAAGAAATGAAGAAATTACAGGAACCTGCAGAAAATGTATCACTAGAACCTTTTGGAAAATTGTCTTATTAAATTTTTTATAAGCATCACCTGAAAGATCACCATAATTAAACTTGTGATTACCAAAAATATTTTATCTACGCTCAGCGACTTTCGGTGAACTTTAGATTCGTATTAAAATTTTTTTTTAAATAGATGCGTCACGAAAATCTGGAAAGCATTTTTGACGCTTTTTTCCACGCCATACCGATTAGGCGAATTTGTAATTTTATTTACTTATATCAATTAAAAAGTATTATTTTTACAACAGTCTAAAACAAAGATTATTTAAATTTTGCAATGTATTATTAAAATTGAAATAATTATTTTTGAGAAGAAAAACTGACCCTCTAAGTTTAATTCATGTTTGTTAAATCGAATATTTCACCTCCTTTTATACTTTTTGATTCTATTGTATAATACATTTTACTTCAAAATAAATAGTTTAGAGATATTCAAAATTTTTTAGGTTTAAAAATTGCAAATTGCTAAAAAAATCACTATAGCGAGGATGGCATTTTTTTACAACTATGTTAAAGTTCGTTTTTATTATTTAACATAATTTTCATGAAAACAATTTTACTAATTGGAAATTAGGTGAGTTCCGAAATTAATACTTTTTTTGGGAGGTAAACGAACAAATATCAGATTTAAAAGATATTTAAATCAGTTTTGGATATAATCACGCTACAAATTTCGCATTTCTCCGGGGGTTTTCTTATTATCCTAACATAACGTTTTGAATTTTTTTTCGATAATTGCTATTTTTAAGTTGAAGATTTGTTCTGGCTAAGTAAAGTTGATTTTTCTTCTTCGATATCATTAAATATTAATTGATAGTATTTGGTTATTTCAACAAAAAATGTCAGTAATTAAAAATTTACTAATTCAAGTTTTTAAACAATATGCTCTTTAAATTAGGTAACTTATCAAAACCTAAAATCTCTGAAAGTTTATTATTCAGAAATTCTCGAAGCTTAAAAAAGTTACATTGTTTAAATAGTTTAACATCCAATCAATAAGTTTACGATCAATGCGATTTTTTTATTAGGAGAATGAAAGTAATTAAATACTTCAGATTAAAGATCTAGGAGTAACGAGTAACAATAGTTAACTTCAGCCTGTAGATTGAAGTTATCTTCGCTTTTTTAAGGCAACGACTATATATTTGTAATCTTCAAATATCGATTTTCTATTCGTCTAGCTTTTCCTAAGAATGGCATATTAAATGTTCGTTATTTGTCGTAAAAAGTTGAACGACTAGCTTTGGTCTTTTCAAAATTATTATATCGATAAAAAAATCCCGGGACCGACAAAAATGTACAGGATAATTAAATTTCAGGATCAATATCTATAAAGAAGCTCAAATTTGTAATACAACAATAAAAAATTATAATTCTAGACAAATGTCTTAGAATTTTTTATCCTTTCTTTGAACGTTTTTTAGACGTGTAAATATCTCCCTTATAGAGATTGACTATACGTATGACCAAAAACAAGTTCTGAATCTCAATAAAAAATTCACTTTTTGGAATAAGATTATTGGCAAGACAGAAAAATCCACTTGAAAAATATTAACCCTATCAGATTTTTTATTTTTCTTGGTAAAAAGTGACAATAATTCTGATTATAAAACTAGTTTGAAACAGTGCTAATCATACCAAAATACTACAGAATTTTTTCTCTAAATGCCATTCACTTTTTTTCATTATTTAGTTCGTCCTGGTATCCACCTCGTGCTGGTATCTTCTAGAGAACATGCCAAGTTATAGGATCACAAAGTGCTGCCACATTTAGATATATTTGGTGAAGAGAATTTTGATAAAAGAAACTCGTGTTTTAGTCAAGTGCAAGCATTCCGCTTGGTGGGTCGTTTGTCAGGACACCGTTTAGGAAGTAATGGCGAGAGAAAGAGTAAGTGAGCAAGGTACATGGCATTATAACGACCCAAGTGGTGAGCGCCTGGATGAAGCACAAGGAATAAATTATCCGGAAAGCTCGAGAGCCGCGTGTAGACTGTATACGGAACTTCAGCTACGAATCCGACGATAAATCTTGAATTTAGACTGTATTTAAGGCTACAAAATGCCGTGCCTGCACCTTTCTCAGGAAATCAAGTTCCTTTTATAGTAACGCTCCAGGCGAAATCTACCTATAACAGTGCCGCATCAAAACCCACTAGAATGCAAAATGCTCGTTTTATTTTTAAAGTGGTGCCACTTCCGCTTCAGCTCTCAGCTCTTAGTGATAAAAATCATCCAGTTGTTGAGATTTTTCAAATTCAAACTGAAATGTATAAATTCAATTGAAAAACGATATTTCACTTGTACGATACTCAGTTCTCTCGGAATTTCAGATTTTTCATTCAAACAATTTGAAATAGGAGCTTAAAGATAAGTGCGATGTATGTCCAGGAAGTATCTCCCATTGTGTTCTAACTTGGTACCTAAAGTCGGCGTCAAAAGTACGCGACTGTCACTTTGAACACTTTCAAATCGTTAAAAAAACCGCAGAAAACTCTTGCCAGATACAGGTGAAAGCTTAAGGTCTCCCGAAATGAACGATATGTACGCTATTGTCCTAAATAAATGTTACGATAGCGTTGACGTAAAACGTGCCGAAAAACAAGGTTTTTGAGGCTCTTTTTTAAGCCTCGACTTTCGAGGGTTTCCCAAACTGACTGGAAATTTTTAAAAATAGGAGACAATTCACAGAGTTCTTTAAGGTTTCTAGAATGCAATGCAGTTCTCCGAATTTCAAAATATGAAATCGTTTACTAATTAGAGATCGTTTTCCACAAACGTATCATCTTAGAAACAAATAATGATAGGAAGTTTTTTTATGGCTTAAAATGTGCAGTTTTGTAACGTGATTAAGGTACGTTTAAAAAAAATGAAATTAGATCAATATTCCGGAAAATAATCCTTTACGAATATTTCGGAATTTAATGAGAGTAGCCATACTATGAAAAGTGTTTTAAAAAATATATACCTTTCACAACAATAGGTAACTCAGAAGGAAAGCAATACCGGCTGACCTACAGGTCAATAGTTGGGAGAGGAAAAGGCAGGGACGTCAGTATCCCCTTCCTCCAGAGGTACCTATTGTTGTGAAAGGGATACTTTTTTTATAACACTTTTTATAGTATGGCTACTCTCATTAAATTGCCAAATATTAATAAAAGATTATTTCGCGAAACATTGATCTAATTTAAGTTTTTTAAAGTGTACTTTAATCAGGTTACAAAACCGCATATTTTAAGCCATAAAACAACGTCCTATCATTATTCGAAGTTTGGATTACTGCGTTGCATTCTAGACACCTTAAGGTGTGTCCGTGCATTTTTTCAGATATTTTCAGACGGCCAGCTCGTTTTGGGAAGCCTCGAAAGTCGATGCTTTAAAAAACGGCCTCCAAATGCCTTCGAAGTAATACTTGAAAAACTAAACGAGACGTATTTTTTTTGTTATATTCTCGAAAACACTTTAAGGAGGTGAATCAGCCCCTCAAAGAAAGGGGTCTCAAATGTCGATGGTACACTTTTGTATATACTAACCAAATTGATTTCCATCAAACCTACTGAAAAAGTTTCCTCGTGATGAAAGATGGAATAACATAATTTCCGCAACAACAAAAAATGAAGGGGGTAAGCCACCCCTACATATATTTGAAGTCGTGCTCAATATTTCTAATTACACAGGAACAAATATATATGTTTTCCAATTAAGCCAAAAATACAGTTGAAGTAATTCTTCAAACTAATTTTTCTTAAATTATTGGGGCTAGCCACCCCTAAAACTTTTTATTTTACGTCTATGATAATATATATTTTCGATACACATAAAATTGGAAAATTAGTTTTATAACTAGAAAAATGAAATAGAGTACATCTAACATTAATACAAAAATTACGCGGGTGTAAGCAACCCCTATACATTTTTAAATATGCTGAAAATTGCTAAATTCATAGGAGAAAATTAAAAAATATATTTGGCACTTAAGACAAGAATCAAGTTTTCTTATGACAAAACTTTTTTTTTATTAATAGGGGTAGCTACCCCTAACCACTTTTTATTTTGTGCTCATGGTAACATATACTTCCCATACACAAAGACAATTGGCAATATAGTTTTATAATGAAAGAAGTCAAATAGAGTCCATTCAACATGAATAAAAAAATTACGCTGAGGTAAACCACCCCCCTAAGTATGTATAAAATTTTTAAATAAGTATAAAATTAAGCAAAAAATCCGAAGAAAATACGTCTTGCACATCAAAAATAATATATAGGTATTTATGTATTTGTAGCAAAAATAACAGCATTGGAGAGGGTAAATACCTATATTTTGTTTCACATTATTAACCTTTATAATTAAATCTTGTAAGCGTTATTTTCAATGCTTAAATGTATTTGAACTTGTAGTTTCGAAAAATTATTTAAGTCACTTTTTCGATTCTGTTATTATGCTCTTGAAACAGAACTGAAATTCATTTTAGTTTTTTTTATAATTAATCTTCAAAATTAGAGATGGTGGTATCCCTAGGTATACCTAGCGGCCAAAGGGGGGTTACCCCTTACTGAATCTTATGGAAGCTTTGGATTTTTTATACACTTCTGAGGTTCTTTGAGGATAAAGTGCATCTGGTTCCCATGTGGGCGAAATAAACTGTAACTTACTAGTACGTGGACGTATACAAGGATCTAATTTATCTATATGGCGTTTCACGTTCTCAGCTCCGTATAAACGATTATCAAGTCAGGTGAGTACCGCTCAATTTCTCGGTTTCAACCTACATTCTTTTGCTGTTTTTTGTTTCTAACAAGGAAATTGGTTCTTCAGCACAGTTGTCTAAATATTTTAGTAAAATTTTTACCCTTTTACTGGTAATATTGGCTTTGAAAAATTCGATCATGTGAGAAGCACCCCGACCGCCGTCCATGGTATGTTTTATCACTCCCCAAGTGCGAAGTCACATACGGCCCAACATTAGCCCATAGTCGGCAAAAATATTGCCGAAGCTCGGCTGCCATTATCGCGCCAATGACGGAATGATAACTATGGCCTGCACTTGGCAGCCAAGGTTTGGCTGCCATTGTAGGCCCAACACTGGGTGCCAGTATTGGACCAAACCTGGCTGCCATCGTCGCGCCATTCCCGGATTGATAACTATGGCCTTGACTTGGCTGCCATTGTCGGCCCAACACTGGTTACGGTGTAAGGATATGACAAAAAAGATATTTAAAAAATAAATATTCATTGATTGCGAGTACTTTGAATATAAATATTAACGGTCATGTTTAGATTGAATACATATATTTCATTTGAACATTATATTACAAATGAAATTTCTAACGCTACGGGGTATCGAACCTACATGTATGTACCTAAATCTATCGCCTAGCAGTCCGGAGTGCTAACCACTCCGCTAAACCAACAAGTTGAAACTTTGTGAAAAAGTCATCCTCATAAGCTGCAGTTCAGAAGAGTTAAAGAACCAAATTTTAAACTCGCTTTTTCGAATTATTTATTATTATGCGACGCAATGTTCACAGGAATATCAATACAATAATTTTTAAATAAATAATTTAAATCGATTACAATTTTTTTTTTGCGTAATATTTCATTTTTTTCCGTTATTAGTTGCTAAAACTGAGACTTGGCGAAACAAAGTGCCGATTCTGGGTCAAGCATCGGTAGAGAATCAGCAAATATAAATAGCCAATATAGGCTGCTAGCACTGGCTCAACATTGGGCCGATTTAAATAAAACATGGTTTGCCGTGGTAAAAGTGACTCTTGGCCCAGTAATGTGCCGTCACTGGACCAGACTTTGGCTGATCCTCGTGAAACATGGTTCCCCGTACTAAAGTGAGACTTGGCGCAATAAAGTGCTGATACTGGGCCAAGCATCGGCGGAGGATCAGCAAATATAAAAAGCCCATATAGCCTGCCAGTACTGGCTCAAAATTGGGCCGATTTAAATCAAACATGGTGTGCCGTGATAAAAGTGACACTTGGGCCAGTAATGTGCCGTCACTGGGCCAGACTTTGGCTGATCCTCGGGAAACATGGTTCCCCGTACTAAAAGTGATACTTGGCGCAATAAAGTGCCGATACTGGGACAAGCATCGGTGGAGGATCGGCAAATATAAATAGCGAATATAGGCTGCCAGCACTGGCTCAACACTGGGCCGATTAAAATGCCCATATTGGCCCAATAACTTTAGCCGACCGTTGGCTGCCAAAATAGGACCAACACTGGGCCGTGTATTCAGCTCCGGCAATTCGCACTTGGGTCTGTTTGTGCATTCGTATTTTGTCATAAAAAAGTTGTTATATCGCCTGATAGTTTTCAGAAATGTTTCTGAATTTGATTGGTTGAAATATCTTAGTAAAACAAAAATTAATCCGCACCAGCTACCCCTGGCGTTACCCCACCGAAATACGAAAATGCTTATAAAACCCACAGTTTTCTCAATAATGAACTCAAATTTCTAGACAGTGTGGGCCGAGTGGCCACCTGAGACAAAATTGATTATTGCTTTTTAAAGTATAAAAATGGCAAAATGCGAATGTTTTTCCTGCCTCCTGTCAACAAATAAAAATGTGGGTTACCTCTTTTTGGACGCCAGCCATTCATTATGCTAATCTTTTTAAATATTCATGTTAAAAATGCAAATATATTGCAGAAAAACCAGGTAAATTAAAAAATCCGGTTCCCTTTAGCTTCGGTGATTCTTGTAAAAGGTTGTCACATATTAGGCTGCACGAATATCACTGTAATTCGATGCTCGTGTGGTAAGAAATAATTAAGTTTTAAACAAATTTTTGACTTATATCATTATTCTTTAAAGTTTAAAGAATAAATCTTCGATACACTATCTAGAATTCAGAAAATTGAAAATTTGACCGCAAGGTATTATTTTCGCCTATAAAATATGTATACTTTTTAAAGATTTTTTGTATAAAAACAGTTCAGAGGTAGTTACTCTCTTCCATGCTCTTCTTTTTTTAATACATTAATACTTCCATCCTCTTTTTTTCTGTGCAACACGTATTTTTTTGGAATTTTTTTGCTCGATTTTAAATTTATTTTGAAATTTTAGTCATAATTGGGGGTATCATCCCCGCTAAATTTTTTTATTCATATTAAATGGATTCTAGTTTACTTCCTTCGTTATAAAACTATTTCCGAAATTGTCATTGTTTATCGAAAATGTATACAATATTATAAACAGAAAATAAAAGAAGTTTAGGGGTAGGTGCCACCATTAATTAAATTTTTTTTGTAAAAAAATGTCAACTTTATTTTGATCTCAAGTGCAAAATATATTTTTTCACATTCTTTTCCTATGAATTTAGACATTTTTAGTAAACTAAAAAATATACAAGGGTCTTTTACCCCTCCACAATTTTTGTATGCATGTTGGATGGTCTCTATTTTACTTCCTTCTTTATAAAACTATCACGATGAAACTTTACCTTGTGAGTGACACGGATCTTTCAATCTTAAATCCAACAAAAATGGCCATTCATCTGCAAAAACCATCGTTATGATCCGTAAAGTATTTGCTAATGAGTCCCTTTACGATACTCAAATTATAGATTGGTTCAGGCAGCCCCATACCACTTTTCTGGAAGGCCTTGGAATATATTTGTCATGAGAGTTGACGGTGACCGTATGGCGGCGCCAGCTATGCAGTTGGCCTAGAAGTCAAATATGGCGAGGCGAAAGTCGAAAAAAAAATGTTTTTCAAATAAAAATAATTTTCTGACAGTTATGGGTAAGAGATAATAATCTTTAAGATTTTTGAGTACCTTCTAAATTAAAAATAATGAGCAAAAACCGTAAAATTCACTGTTTTTAGACGTAAATCCCAATACATTTCTACTAACCACATCAAATCATTATACATGCGCAATGAGATTAGACATATCATTACTTGTGTAATTTTTGAATATCCAAAGAGAAAATAGTGAAAATTTTATAATATTTTTTATTATATATATACCTCCGCGATTTGGAAGAACACCGTCAACTGCATTTTGGATAAGTCCCTTGAGCCGCCTGCCGTTAACGTCTTTCAGGTGACTTATCCGATTTGCAGTTAACGGTGTTCTTACAACTCGAAATGATCAAAATGATTGATAAAATAGATGCAAATATGCTGATGTTAATTATAATTAATTTTGGAGAAGAAGTCGAGGTGAACTTTGGAAAATAATATTCCGGGTTTTATTTTTCTCTGTAGGTAAAAGTTGCAATTCTTATTCAATTCTAATACTGTATCGCTTATTTTAATCCTTAACAGATTTTCTGCAAATCTCATCGGTAGTTTTTATTTAAAAAACTGTATTTATGAAAAGCTATTGCTTACAATAATAACGATTTTATACTGCCTAAATAAATTTTTTATCTAAAAACGTATCGATGAGATATGCGGAGATTCTTTTCAGGAATAAATAAGCCCTACAACATTCGGATTGAATAATACTTGCATATTTTACCTAAAGTGAGATAGAAAAACATTAAATGCAAAAACTATTGTTAAATAAACAATGAATTTTTCTAATAATCTAGAGAATATTGTTTGATTTTCTAAAAACCTTTCCAAATTCATAAAAAGCTTCTTTTTTACAAAATTGTAAAAAATCTACATTTTTTCCAAATTTTTATAATGACCAAATTAAACATTTTTAAACATCTTTTTAACATATCTAAAAAATTTTAATGTCCTTTAAAATTGTTCGAATTTTTCTTAAAATTGTTTAAAGACAACACAATTTGCCTTCAAGACTCCCAAGATTATTTTTCCAAATTTTTTTGGAAATGCTTTGAAATCTTTTAGAAAATGATTTCAGGGTTAATTTTTCACAATAAAAAATCATTTAATATTTTTCTGGGAATCTGAAGAAAAAATTTTTATTCCCTTCGAACCTTTCGTAATTTTAATGCAGCTTCCTGTTTCAAAATCTTTAACAATCTACATTGAAAAAATAGAATTTTTGACAAGTTTAAAATTAACTTGCAATTGTTTGAACAGTTGGAAATATTTATTAAGCATAATAGAAGTTTTTGTAATATTGATTCAATTTTCTTTTAAAATCCCTTATTCTCCTAAAACCTTTCAAAATTCTTAAAACTAACCTTTTAGAAATAAAACAATAGAGAATTTAAAAATAGAAAATTATAAAATTAAAAAAAGTTACTATAAAATTATACAAGTTTATAAAATTTCAGCCACGATAAGCTTGATTCTGTTCAATACATTACATTCATATAAAACTGTAAAATAATTTATATCTTCGTTAAATCATTCTTTAAAAGAAATAATTTAATAATTTTAAATGAAAATCATTTATTGACCGTTTTTTTGTAGATTCCATTCAAATAACTGTGATCAATAATTCAAAAACTAAATTCACTGATAGGCGAGAATAAATCAATGTAAAATGGATAAAATAGCAATTTGTAACTTATTTTGAAAACTTGATCCTATGTTGCGATTTCTTATTTAGAATAAGATCCTTTAGTTCATGTTTAATTTAAAAACAAGTATAATGAAAATTTCTTTTTCGTCCTCAATCTTAAGCTAAATTTCATGAAAAGAGTTATGCCGAAAAGCAATTTTTAAATGAATTAATTAAAATTAATTAAATTTCTTCTCAATTTATAATTTTAGTTCATTTTTTTAAATTAATAATATATTGAGATATCATTTTTTATTATCTAAAGTACAAAGACGTGGATTTGGAATATATTAGATAATGCCCCATATTCACAGTAAATATTAACAATAAAATAATATTTTTTAAAAGAGAAAAACTTTAACAACACAACGATATGCCTATACACTTTATATGTAACACCGTTGCCACAACATTTAACTTTGATATCGTCCCTTAAAATAGCATTACCAATTATTGAACAATATTTGCATCATTTAGTGCTTTGAAAAATTGAATTTTATTAGCTTTGCCCTGCTCCCGATGACCTTTTTCATCTCGATTTACAATCAAAACAAACGCACTTCACGATTTCTGTTCAAAATTTCAACACTGCAGATATTTGATCTGAAAGTAGTTTTTTCAGTTTTATTTCCCTTAGAAAATGGAAAATGTCGAAAAGATCACTTAAAACATTCAAAGATTATTTAACGCTGTCAGTAAATTACCATTATTGTGTTATTAACTTCAATGTTATTATGTTGCCATACATTTGCAACGATCATAGGCCAACTGCATTGCTGGCGCCGCCACACGCCCACCGTCAACACATTGTGCATTTTCAGCTAAGAGTTCCAGGGGACTGGGTTCAGGCAATGAAAAGTGGTCGTATTTCAGTAAAAATTAATCTTAGTCCTGGCAGGGCCACAATGGACAGAATATCTCAATATGTAAAGCCAGGAAGTGATTGTGCACCATCAATTCGCTCCAAAAGGCCAGAGGGTTAGCAAAGAGTATCACCAAGAAGTTCTGAAACGATTACGTGATGCAATAACAAGAAAACGTTCTATTTTGTTGAAAAGTAGCAGTTAGGTCCTTCATCACGAATAATGACCTGCCCATTCATCGCAGCTTATTCAGCAATTCTTGGTGAAATAAGGCCTTAAAAAAGTATGGCAGCCTCCTCTATGTACAGTGCTGACCTGGCTGCCTTTGATTTCTGGCTGTTTCCCAAATTAAAGTATCCACTAAAAGGAAAACGATTTCAAGACGTTGAGGAAATGGATCATAATGCCAAAAAGCAGCTGATAGCCATACCAAAAGTTTTTTCTAAAGTCACCTTTCACCACAAGTTTGAATGCTTTCCAGACAGACCACATATTTTAATTTTCGTAAATTAGAGCTAAGAGGCACATGTGGAAGTATTCAGCTCACTCTCAACTTTATTTTTTACAATTAATTAGGAAGCAGTTGTAAAACAGCTGACCGGGAATAAGAAGTTCTGTGGTTCGATTCCCAGTGGAAAGGAAGAGAGAATTTTTTTTATTTCAATCACGCAAAGTTCTTTTTTTCCTTCATTGGAGTCTTAACAGGGAGTTATATGCCACAGAGGGTAATGTGTATATTTATAATATAATAGGAGAAATATTTGTAAGAAAACCTACTTTGGTTGTTGAAATTTATTATTCAACATTTAATATTACATACGTTCAAGAAATTTAGAGTCAAATAGTTAACCAATTATGTATAAAATCTCGTGGAATTCCTAGAAATCTTTGCAATCCTTTAATATTCTATGAATTCTTTTCAAAATTAGGTATGTCGCTTAACAACTTTTTAATCATGGGAAAATTCCTCGAAATCCTTTAAATATTTTGGGTATTATACATCATCTTTTAAACTCAGTTTAGAAAGATTGAATTTCGAAAAAGCCCTTTAAATAATTTATAAACTGATAAAATCTATTAAAATTCTCTGGCATTCCCTAAAATCTTTGAAAATCCTTATTGTCGTTTGAAATATTAAAAAACGTATAAAAATCTCTTATAAGTTATAATAATCCTTTAAAATCCATGAAAACCCCTTTAAAAATATTTAAATATTTAACACCCCTGACAATCTTACCTTACTTACAATCCCTTGCTGTTTTAAAAGACATTACGATTTCTTGAAATCAATTATAATCCTTTATGATATTTAAAAACACTTTGAGATTCCAAAAGTTTTACAAAATCCACTAAAATCCGTCGGTATCTTTTGGAATCTTTCAAAAATATCTTAAAATAATCGGAACTTCTTTAAATCTCTTAAAATGTATAATATCTTTGAAATCTATCAAATATCTTTGAATGATTTTAAATATTCGCACAGCTTTTAAAATCCAGTTAAATCCTTCAAAGTCCTATAAAATCCCTAGTTCCTTGTGAATCTTTAAAATAACATTAAAATCTATTAGGATCCTCTAAATTTCGTGAAAATATTTCAGTATAAATTAAAATCTCTTAAAACTGTTTTTTAACTTTGCAATTTATTTTGAAATATTTAAAAATCTTTTTAAATCACTTAAAATCTCTTGAATTCCCTTCTAATCCTTTAAAATCTCTTTATATCCTGGAATAGGACATTTTAAATGATTTGTTTCCTTCATTATATTTAATTAACAATTTTCTAGAAATAATAATATAACATAAAATAAAATAATAATTGTCCCGTATAATTTGTCCCGTCCATTCAGAACTAACAATAAGTAATGTACAAAATGTTACTCTTTTTTTTTTAATATGAAAAATTGTAATTCCTATTGTTACTTAAAGTTAAAATATCAGTTTACGCAACATTAAAGTCATCATTTCGTTTTCAGTTTTCTCGAAACTCAGTTACGATTCTTTAACAAATTTCTCTTTGATTCAATATTTTTTTGGTTTAATAGGTAAAATTAAAATTACTTTTTTAATGCAAATTCGCAAGTTTTAATAATCTCTAAAAACTGGATATCTTTCTGTTACATGAACACGTTTTTTCAAAAGTACAATTAGCTTTCTATTTGAAAATTTCCTTAACAGAAAACTGAATGATGTAGTTTGTTTTTTCTTCCAAAATTAAGTTCAAAATCAAAAATAGTAATGAAATTAAAAAATTAGAGTATTTATACTGAAATTTTAGTACAAATAGTCCCTTTTCCAAATCTTGCTACTCTGACCAAAAAATATGGTTGTTCGTGTCAAACTTTCGGTACAAGTAGCCACGGACTTATGCAAATAATCTTGTATATAATATATATGAATCCTCACATTTTTTAACAATAATAAAATACATTTAAAGACTTCTCTATTTAAGATCAGCTGCAAAACTTAACAAATTTAGAAAAGTATTTAAATCAGCTTTTATCATATTTTTTGAAAAATTTCGTTCTTTCTTTTTCTCTAATTAATGACCTATTGGCGAGAAAAATGTATATTCTGGTTTTAAATATCCCAAATATACTTTGTTTTAATCTTTAAAGGGTTGCGAGATCTTTTGATAAAATTACTGCCATAAAGCAACTAAATTTACGAGAGCACAGCCGAAAACGGGTGTAAACAAAAAAGTGAATGCTATAAATTTTAGATGTATCGCTGGTATTTCGTTTTATTTTATATATTTTAGCTCTCTGAAATAAAAATTTCTTAAAATATTCAGAAATACTATCTTTTCTAAAGTTATTTACAGAAACGTTTTAACTCTAAATAAATATAAAAATACGTATAAGCGTGTTATACAAAATTGATTGCTCTTTTTTATAGTCTCCTCTTTTATAAGGAGACTGCATGCACAAGAATAAAAAAAATTTTCACGTAACTTTGACGATATTAACCAACCGATGAAATGAGAAGCTTTTTATCGAACTTAAACGTAGGTTATGAAGCTTTTAGTATCTAGTTTAGAATTTTGTAAACCACAGTGAAAAATGTTGTAAAAATATGTTACATAAAGAATTATTATGGGATACTAAAAGTTTATTTATGATTTAAAATGGTAGTTGATAAATTATAACGTAACTTACTTATAGATATCAAACTAGAGCATATTAGAAAAAGTTTACAATTGGAAAATTGTAAAGAAAATGAAAATAATTGGTAAATTATTTATCAATTAGATTCTTTAAAAAAACTATAGTAAAGAGTGATATTCTGAAAACAGAGGTCAAATTTTAATTTTTATTGAAAATTGTAATGCAGTTTTTATTACAAAAACAAAGCTAATTCATAAGCTCAACAAGTTCATGGAAAACCGTTTCGCAAACATTTTTCACTGTTATTTAAATGAAGCAACACGAACTCCTAAAGTGAAAAACATTTTCATTTGTAATGAAAATTTAACTGCAAATTAAAGCACTGAAGTGAAACTCTTGATTTTTAGGCATATAAAATTCAAGCCTGAACCATTTTTAATTTAAACACTCCAACATTTGCATAAATAAAGTAAAAGCTTTTACCACAGTTCAACTGTACAATTTTAAATTAAATGTCGCCAGAAAAAAATTCCAAATGTTAAACTATCTATAAATTAAAAAGTGTAAAGATTTCTGATTAAAATATGTGAATCCATGTTGCGATTTTCACTGCTCTAAGTTAAGTAATAATTAGACAAATGTTTAAATTCTAAGACCGTATTATTTTAAGCAATTTAAAGATAGAAACATTAACAATTGAACGATTAAATATTTTTAAATGCTCATTATTTTAATAAGAATCTACAATCATTTAATTTTGAATGCTTAAAATTAATAGATGTTTAATTATTATCGATGCATATAAACTAAATACTATCATTTCTTTTTATATTAATTTTTTTATGATTGAATCAATTAAAAATGGAATATTTTGGACCGATATTATAATCGAATATAATTTAAAATCAAATAAATATGTCTAATTATGAACATAATAGTTTTAAATTATTTAAAAACTAAGAGTACGTTGTACAACTTCTCCTTTTCTTCATTTTTTCGTCTGAAATTAAGCTGACATTTTTGGCCGATAATGGGTTATTTTTAATTAAATACAACCCTTAAATTTTTCGTTGAAAATTCATCTTTTTTCGTTAAAAATTCAAATACTTGATTGAAAGTTAAACTACTTTTCTAATAAATTAAGTTTACTGTTTAAAAACTAGAATGTCTTGTTGGAAATTAATTTTATTTATTATTTTTTAAAACGAATAATTAACGATTTTATTATTGGATCCAAATTGATAGTTTTTAATTTAAAAATCAAGAATTTGATTATAAATAATATGCTTGGTTGAAATTTTGAGTTTTTGGTAGAAAATAATTTTTTTCAACTATAGATTTAACGATTCCATTTTTGTTTAAAAATTTACTGTTTGTATTCAGTTTGTATTTTAGGGTGGAAAATTCAAACTGTTTACTAGAGAATTTACCTATTTGGTTTAGACATAAACGATCCGGTCCAAACTATATCTTTTTTATTTTGAATTAGATTTTTTTGTAGAAAATCAATCTTCTTTATTAAAAATACTATTGGATGGTTGAATGTGCTACTACTTTGTTCGAAATTTATTTTATTTCTTAATAATCCATCTTCTCCTGCAAAAATGTCAATATTTGGTTGTAAATTTATTTAATGAGGTGGGGGTACAATATCAACCATTTCAAGTGCAAATTTGAGTATTCCATTTTTTGTTGGAAAATTCCTTTGTTGAGTTGAAGATTCAACTTTTTTCTAGAAAATTTGCCTTTTTGGTTCAAAACTTAAAGAATTTCGTTGATTTTTTTCTTAGAACCTCAGAAAATATCGCAGCAGATTATCACTTATGTGTGCGTATATCTATATATTAAATATGTAGCTTATGCTTTTGTTAAATAAATAATACTAATATTGAAAATTGGTCTTTTTGCTTAAAAAATTCATCTCTTTTAGTAGATATTTGATCCTTTTTGGTAGAGGATTCAATTATTTAGTATGAAAATTTAATTGTTTTCTAACATTTTACCCATTTTTTTAAATTCCAACTGTTTTGTTGAAGATTTGTCTTTTGGGATAGAAATTCCATTCTTTTGGATTGAAAATCCAACTGCCTTATAATAAATTCGTGTTTTCGGGCAGTTTGGAAATTCATCGATTTGATTGCAAATTTAATAATTTAGTTAAAGGTTAATTAATACTTTTTTTTTTAATTAGTCTCTTTTTTATTAAAAATTCATCTCTTTTGGTACAGAAGATCTTGGTTTAAAATTCGGCTGTCTTCTAAAAAATTCGTCATTTTGTCTTGAAGATTGGAGTATTTGATTAAAAGTCCTGGTCTTAGTGTTTGGAATTAATTACTTTTTATTTGAAAATTCGACCGTTTGTTTGAAATTTTAAACGCGTAGAAATTCTACGAGGGCCCCCGTCGAAGGCCCAGCTCGGTTGCCCTCACGGATTAACGATTATAATTTCTAAGTCTTAAGGCTGAATATTTTTTCATTACCACACATTTTAAGGTTTCATGAGTTCAGGCTTGAAAACAATGCATTTCTGTCAAAAATTGGATGACACTTTTTTGAAATTCGAAATCGCACAAAATGGATGTCCCATAGAGGCCGTCACAGGGAGCTTAGCTCGATTGCCCTCTCGGATCAATAATTAAAATTTCAAAGTCTAAAGGATATATATTTTTTTCACGGCATAAATTTCAAGGTTTCATGAATTCAGACTTACAAACAATGAATTTCTGCCAAAAATTGAATGACTCTTTTCTGAAATTCGAACTTTCACCACATGGATGTTCCATGAGGGTCGCCGGCGAAGGCCCAACTCGGTTGCCCGCACGAATCAACGATTAATATTTCTAATTTCGAGGAGTAAATATTTTATATCTTTGAGAATGGATATAAAAAAGACGTTTAAAAATATGGTTCATTCGTTCCAAAATTTCAAAAAACTATAAAGGTATCTGTCCCGAAAACAACTTTTTTTTTAGTTTAAAAAAAATTCTAAGTTTCATCTTTATGAAAAATCTTTAATATTAATAGTCGATAAAAATTGTTTATTTAATAATTATTTTATTGATATTCCTGTTAACAGTCCATGTATTAACGGTTCAGCACTCACGACTGTTAGGTGATAGATTTATGTGTGT
>NC_046658.1:115193965-115199332 GCF_010883055.1 Belonocnema kinseyi | reverse complement strand
TAGGTTCGATACCCCGTAGCGTCAGAAATTTTATTTTGTAATATAATGTTAAAAAATGTAATATATGTATTCACTCTTAACAGGACTATTAATATTTGCACTCAAAATACTCGCAATCAATAAATATTTATTTTTTTAATACTAGTTAGTACTGAAGCAGTACTGCGTCCATGGTGCATTTCCTATTGAGGTGGTACTGTGCCAGTACCGATATAGAGTGCTGGTCCAACATTGACAGCCTAGAACAAAATAGTTTTATCATCCCAGATATGCCAGTACAGGTGCCAGAACTGGCAAAAAAAAACCAAAAGGGCTTTCATGGTGGCATCCATGAGGGATCTATGAGGGAAGTCCATGTTGGGCCCCTATGGATTAGCATGTCGTTTCCATAAGGGACCACGCCCGGATTGCCCTGATGAATTCCACAAGGCATGAGGGTTCTTCGCTTGGGGTGATTGCTAGAGAGATTGATCAGCAGCCTGGATCGGAGCAGTGTTGCGGAACGAACGTGTTGTTTACTTAAATAGCACGAGAATTCTGGATCAATCTGAAAAATCTCTATCCCTTCCACACACTACTCCTTTCGCCTGCCGAGTGAGTCACGCCTAGCCCGAAAGGGAAATGGCTTAATGGTGTAATAATAATCAGGGTAATCCATGTGTACCCTCACAGGAGCCTCCTTCATTTTTTACACGGGTAGTGGCGATTTGACTTTAGATGAGTACTTCGAGAAATAATATTAATTTCGTAAAGAAATTTCATCTCTATTAATATATTCTTTCCTGTACTTTATATCTTTTGCTCTGGAGTGATGGTACTGAAGCAAAGGATCGATAAGGCGAAAGATGGACTTAGCAAAAATGAAAAACTTGGATACCCGTGAAAGGCAATAAAAAGAGCTAAAACAACCCTGTCTCTTTATTCCCTCAGGAAAAACTGCTCCGTGATGCTTGTTGCACTTTTTACTTTAATAAGTCATCCTATACTTCCAAAGAATGTTCCATGGCGTGCTGAAGTAACATTTTCATTTACGTGTGATTATTTTTTCTACTCTTACATTCCACCCTGAGACTTTTAAATTAAAATTTGGCTTCTCCTTCAATAAGATATAAGAGCAATTTACTCCCGTACTACTGCGTTGTAATTTACTTACACTGTTGACAATTGCTTTTATGTAAATCTTTTAATGGGTGAGCAATTAAATGCGAATTAAGTTAGTACCTTCTTGACTAACGATTTAGTGGCAGATTAAACACTTTTTTATTCTTCTTCATCTAACTGCTGCATTTAGTTATGAGCCAGTGAAAAGTAGGTATTTTTAAAATCTAGTATAAACGAGTCTTTAAAAAGTTTGCTAATTCTAAATTTGATTAAAGTTACATTAACCAGTCAAATTTACTTCAATTCAGCACCCAAATGATGTTTCTTTTAAACCAAATAATTGAATTTTCTATCAACAAAAAAATGAGTATCATACTTAATAGTTGCATTTACCACCAAATAATTTAATTTTCAATCTTCAAAGGCGAATTAACAACCAAATGATCAAACTTTGAAAAAAATAATGATCTTTAACCAAAATTATGTTTTATTTGTGACCAAATAGTGAAATCGTCAAGCTAATGTGGCCAATTTTTCAGAAGAGAGTTGAATTTTCAACCAAGGAATTTTCTGCCAAAATAAATACATTTTTATCCAAAAAGATGTATTTTCAACGAAGCCGTTGAATTTGCAAGCCAAAATGATAACGCTTAATCAAACATGTTGAATTTAAAAAAAGTAAATCTTTAAAAAACTAGTTGAACTTTTAACTAGAAACTTAAATTTTCGAACTCTGTAACTGTGTATTTAAATATTAATTTTTGTTAAAAATCCACCACTTGGTTAAGGAAACATATTTTTTGGTTACAAATTCATCCTCTTAGATTTAAAATTCAAATTTTTCTAATAAATCCGATTTTAAAGCTTGAAAACTCAACTTTTTCGTTCAAAAAATGTTCAACAACACAGTTACATTTTCATAAACTTATTTAAGTTTTTAACTAAAATAGTGATAAAAGGATCACATTTTTGAAAAAAAATCAATTTTGAAACCAAAAAGATGAAATGTCAAAAAAGAGATGAATTTTCGACGAGATGAAAATTATTAGTCGGGAAAGAAAAAAATTGCAACCAATGTGTTTAATTTTTAAAACAATAATATGAATTTACAACCGAAAAGTTAATTTTCCAACAATTAGCTGAATTTTTGAATCTTAAAGCCGAATTTTGTACAAAAAATTGAATATTTCCCTAAGTAGATGAATCATAAACTATAAGCAATCAATTTTCAACTTAAAGTATAATAGTGAAATTTGAAATTGAAAAAATGGATTTTCTAACAACAAAGAAAAAAGAATCTTCAAAAAAATAGTTCAATGACCAACGAAAGAGATAGATTTTTAAAGAATAAAGTAAATTTTAATTAAGAAAATTACTTTTCTACTAAAAAATCAAACGCACAAAAAACAGATCAATTTTCAACCAAATTGTCGAATTTCAAAAAAAACTATCAATTTTTTACAAATAATGAAATATTTCAACTTTCAGTTACAAGAATTAATATTTTAACAAAAACTAATTTTCAACAAGCTGGTTAAATGGCCAACAAAAAAGATAGATTTTGAAAAAATAAAATAAATGTGTAGCAAAATGGTTCTACTTTCAACCAAGTGGATCTATTTTCAATCAAGAAGATTAATTTTCTATTGAAAAATCGAAATCACAAGGAAATACATACACTTTTAACCAAATTGTCGAATTTCCCAACAGAAACTATTAATTTTGAACAAAAAATAAATTAGTTCAATTTTCGGTTTCAAAAATTAATTTTGAACAAAAAACTAAACGAATTTTTAAGAAAATAGTTAAATGAGCGACAAAAGAGATAGATTCTTAAAGAATAAAATACATTTTTAGCAAAGTGGTGCTACTTTCAACCAAGTTGTTGTATTTTTAATGAAGAAGATTAATTTTCTACTAAGGAATCGAACTCACGAAAAAAATACATCGACAAAAAAAGGAATGCATTTTCAACAAAGTAGACTTATCTTCAACCGTCAGAAAGATTTTTTAATAAATAATTTAGATTAGTTACAATGGATGTTAAAGCAGTAAAATTTTCATATGACAAATTAATTTTTAACTAATAAAACGAATATTTAACAAAATAATTTAATCTTTCACCTAATAGTAAAATATTTAGTCTAACGCGTTGAACCTTTAATTAAAAATATAAAAAAGACTTGTCAATTAAACATAATTAACTCTCAACAAAGAAAAGTGTGGATTTTTTTATTGGGCTCTATAATTAAGTTTGCATTTAAATTAAAATGCAAAATATTTTTATTTTAAAAAAATTACAAGTTTTCAGAAATCCCAAAAATGTCAAAGGAAGGTTCCCGGATGTAGGTACATAAATCTCCGCGTATCAGAGAAGTTTGCCCAGAAAGGTTCAGGGAATGTTGCTGAGAATTTTTGCATTATATTAATTTAATTATTTTACTATTTCAATTTCTCACGAATCTTCCCTGTCACGCAGCCACTTGCCGTCGTCCGGAAAACTTCCTTGAACATGTGTATGAATTCTCCGAATCTTCTATTGGAATGTTCCAGGAATATTCAAGGAAACTTTCGTGCTATCTGGATAAACTCTAACTCGATCTGTGATATTCTTCCCTACTTTCTGCATTCAATGCTTTACATGAAAATCGAAGTTCCTAATACTCGAGACAGTTATGACCATTTCCAGTAGAGGATCTGCTAATGGTATTGACGGGCTACGTCTGTAATGGGTATTTCCAACTAGAAGGGAAAACGTTTTGCATACGTTCAATTTTAATCTAAAATCGATATGTAAAATACAACTCACTGGATGTCTTTTACCATAAACGTGGACCATTCTGAGATGCTTCGTATAGTATGGTGGTCGTGTCTTTTCGCTCAGATGTCCCGGAGGGCGAAAATCCCTGTACGAATATCGGGTTTTCTAACTTCTTTAGTTCCTCTGGGCGATAAAATGCTCCTTGCCGATAATTCGCAAAGTTGTCAATACTAGTTTAAACTTGCTGCGATTCGTGTAGGAAAACTGTTTAAACTTTATACATTTATCGCAACAAGCGAAAAAAATAAAAGATACTTTCGCGTTACTTGGAATGGAAGAAAGACCTTTTACTTATCAACTTTAGCACTGCATGTATGGCCTATGATTTCTCACCATTGAACTCTAATCCTTGAGCTCTGATCTCTCGTCCTTAACCTTTGACCTCCAGTCTTTATCATATAATATACAGTGAAACCCCTCCATAGCGGACACTTACCGTAAATGACTTTCTCTCCGCTTAAGAGAACTGTCCGCCCCAGCGAGATTTCCACCCCAGAGAGTGAGTTGCTGAAGAGTAATATGTTTACATGTACATACACGTAAATATTATGTATATTTAATATTATTATTTCTTAGTAATAAATTATAAGTAATTATTTCAATTTATAATGCATAATAAATGAAGAAATAAAATAAAATTGCAAAAAAAAAGAATAAGTGAAAAACAAATAAGTAAATCAAATAATAAAAAGATAAGTTAAATTAACAAATAAAATGAAATCATAAATACGATATATAAATACGAAAGTATGAATGAATATACATGAATAAATACAATCAATTAATAAATTTAATTAAATAAATGATATTCATATCTTGGCAGTAAACAAAGAGACACCTCAAGTGTTTGTCCGTCTCCGTTAGGGAGAGGTAGCTTAAGATGGGATTTGCTATGCCTTGGGTCGGGGAATCATGTAAACTGTCCGTCAACAGAAGTGTCCGCTTGGGGGGGGGGGGGAGTGTCCGTAAGTAGAGATTTGACTGTACAATATCTGATCTGTGATCTTCATATTTAACTTTTTACCTTTGACCTGTACGATCTGATCCTAAAATCCCATCTCTTCACTCTTCACGTATAATGCCTGACCTTCGACATCCAACTCCTCAATATTTTCCTTATCTTGAATATGTTAACTTGCCTGTACTTTTTGTACTTCTGTACTAATAAAATTGAAGATTCTTTAACCTTTAGACGACCGGGATTTGAGAGTTGAAATCACCCTTCAAAAGTCCCCAAATTAGTGTCTGGTATCATTTATCAACTATATACAAAGTTAAATTCACAGGGCGAGCCTAGAATTCGTTTTTCCGCTCCTGTAAGGTATAGAAAAAATTTGCTTGTGTAAAGGGGGAGGGTCGGTAAGGCCGGTTTTTGGCCTAATTTATTTTTGGACCAAAAAATCTGAAAAAATCATGGTAGTATCTTATAAATATCCCGAGTCGAT
>NC_046658.1:115186006-115193865 GCF_010883055.1 Belonocnema kinseyi | reverse complement strand
AACATGTATTCTGAGGTTAGCTCGGGTTTAATATGGTTTTCGGGGTCGCCGAATACAAATCTGGCGTCCTTTGACTTTTATCGCGTCAGGTTCAAGGTCATTTGAAGGTCAAATCGAGAAAAACGGTAAAAAGTTTTTTAAAAAATACGTTATAGGTTTTTGGAGTCACTAATTAGGAATCTGGCATCCGTTGAACTCTATCGCTTCAGGTTCAAGGTCATTTGAAGGTCATTTGAAGGTCAAATCGAGAAAAACCGGTAAAATTTTTTTTTTAATGTTATAAGTTTTTGGGGTCGCTGATTATGAACCTGGTGTCCGCTGACCTTTATCTCGTCAGGTTCAAGGTCATTTGAAAGTCAAATCGATAAAAAACGCTGAAAGAATTTTTAAAAAATGTCATTCCCATGACCTTGAACCTGAAGCGATAGAGTTAAACGGACGCCAGATTTGTATTCGGCGACCCCGAAAACCATAGTAAACCCGAGCTAACCTCAGAATACATGTTTAAGTGTGTCAAATCTCTCGAAAATACAGTTGGTGGGTAGTGTTGTTTCCTATATTTGTAGGGGTGGCTGGGGGGTGGAGGGTAGTCCGTTTAGCGTGCAATCGACTCGGAATACTTATAAGATACTACCATGATTTTTTCAGATTTTTTGGTCCAAAAATAAATTAGGCCAAAAACCGGCCTTACCGACCCTCCCCCTTTTATGACATTGCTAAAATTTGGTAAAAACGTGACCCTAGTAGTCTCCTGTAAATAAATGGTCCAATCATGCATTTTTCACAACATTTGTTTTGAACATTAAAAAATATGTTTAAACAATTTACTTTTTTGACGGCGCGATCTGTTTGGAAATAGTTTGAGTGAAAGCAATACATATTTCTGCAAATAATTGGCCGAATAGTGCATTTGTTGTTATTATTTTATTCGTGGCATTAACAACGTTTTCGATGGACAATGTTTTCTACAGGGACATTAATATTAAATGAGTCTAAAGTCGTTTTAGTGAAAGCAGAATTTATTGCTCAGAAAAAATAGCTGAATATTGCATTTTTTTATATAATTTGATTATAATGTTCATTGATGTTATTGAAGAATAAGGTTACCTAATACTTTATTACCGTAACGTCAATTTAATTTAAATTATGAAGAAAACCTGACTTATTTCTTGTCTTAAAACACTGGATTTTACATTTGTTTATAAAATTAACACATATTGATTTGTTTCAATATTGTTTATACTTTGCCACTAACGTTAGAATATAAAGTTGATTTGTAAGAAAAGAAGTTCATATTATAGAACACCCAACTTTGAAAGGTGCTTATACAATTTGTTTATAAAAATTAATTGAAACATTTTATGAATTTATTTCATGTATTAGAAGCCACTATATATTTTTCGATTGTATAAGAGTTTATTTCAATTAATTTCTGAAACATACGAAATAAAGTTGTACAAATTGTAATTTTTCAGTATATTTGTTTAAACAAAAGTGCAAACAACAATATAAGGAATCGGTTCTCATAATTCATTTTAGAGTTCAGTCACGAGTTCTCAAAAGAGAAAAGATCAAAATTTTTTAGGAATTGTCGACTACAGGCTGTTTTAGGAAAATTTTTTAAGTTTTTCTCCACTGTGAGACTCCTTTTATTTATAGATATAATTTTGAGACAAGTAATTCAGCAGAATATGTACATTGATTTATCTCTTGATATATAATCATTTGTTTATATTTATATCATATTGTGATTAACTATTGTGTATACAAATTCCAAAATTCTAACATTAAATTCATAATATAAATAATTATCTTTTATTCCTTTTTAAATTTCTAGGTTTCTATTTTCACTGCTTGTATCACCCAGGAGGTTCTCTTGTACTCTTTTTTTATTCGGCTGTTCTCCTGCTACAGTAATTTTAATTAATTGTTCGTCGAAACTTCTATCATTTCAGAATGCAGCTATTAAACTATTGTTACAACGTAATGTAAATTATTTGTACAATTTAAAATATTTTTTAGTAAAGCTAAGCCTTACATTATATCTGTTTCATATAGTTTTTTTATGCTGCAGAATGTCACTCTATTTTAATTGGCGTCAAATTAAAATCTCAAATTTTCTTCGCTATATTCGACCATTTGAACCAATTAGCATATAATAATTTTTAAATTATATTAAAATGTAAAGAAAAATTTAGGTTTATTATATAGGGTTCGAGCACCAATTCTTGGCACTTTTGCCCAATTATTGCTATTCAAAAACTCAAGTGAACTTACTTTTATTTTAGATAAAAGTTTTATCGGACTAGATCATTAATATATTCATTATGTGTACAAATTATAGCTTAACTTATTTAATTGACACAAAATATGCTAAAGAAATTTATTTTCTAAGAAATTTGAGACGGGCGCCAACAATTTAATAGCGGGGGGTGGGGCGTTATGCAGAGTTGGTTCTCTTAACCACTACTCTTGAATATAATTTTTTCAAAAACTAACAACCCAGAACTGAACTTCTGAAAAACGGGTAGGGTTTCGTTTCCACTCACGCCTATCCTTTTGCCAGTAAACTGCTTCAAGCAAAAATTCTACCACCTAGAATTCTCTCTTTTTACCTTATGGGATGATAGAGGACTACGGGAAACAGGATATATGGTTTTATTTTAACTTTTCACACAATGGAAAAAAATAGCTACGGAAAAAGTGGTAAGGGTGTGATCCAACTCATCCCTATCTTTTTTTTAGGCATATCCCTTTAACAAAACACGCTTTACCCTACAATCTGTAGGGGTGTTTTTACTTTCGAGTTTCGATTACGCGACTTCAAATATCAGAGCTTTCAAACACTTAAATCTATTCACCTTATCAAATGATTTTTGCAGGTCAACAAACACAGAGAAAAGTTTTTTTTTTAATGTTAAACTTAATTCTGTGATCTGTCAAGAGCTGAATTTATTTATCGGAACTCCGTTTTTACAGTATTATGAGGAATTTGGAAGATTGCAAGCGATTTCAAGGATTTTCGCAGTTTTTAAAGGACTATACAAATATTTGTTAAATTGTCGATATACTTGTTAAACTATTTTTGATGAAATCACTAAAACTCAAACATTTTTTCTGTCTCTGGTTTAGTATTGAATTTCTAAATACAAAAATGAAAATAACCAACCTACTTTTAAATTATCTAAACATAACAGTTGAATGAAATTGAATAGAAATATTAGAAATCTGCGAATATCACCTTAATTAATATAAAATAATTCCAGTTTGAATCAGAGTTATAGAAACAGAGTTTCGGTTAGACTAGTTAATTAGATAGAATATAATTTTAGAGGCCTGGTCCCAATGGTTTTTTATCTTTGTAAGACAGAGCTCTCTGTATTGTACGGTTCATAAGTAGAAGAACTACTATATCACAATCAATTTTTATTATGCGAAATTCATTGCAAACGCGAGAAAAATAAGTTCTAAAAATTTCACTGCGGGCTGGGTTTGAACCAACAACCTCCTCATTACATGTGAGGGGCGCTACCAATTGCGCCACCACAGCACCAACAGTGAAAATTTTAGAACTTGTATTTGCTTAATTTCGATAGAAATTATTTTTCATAGATGTTATTATTTTCATGCCTCTAAAATAATATTCTATAAAATAATTCTGCTTATAAAATCCATTTTAGACTTGACTTTACCTTTGATCAATTTTTAAATTTTAAGTGATTATAAAAATATTGAATATTTTTAAATTTTAATATAATTTTATTGTTGCTAGAAAATTTTCTTAAATAACAAAAAATGTTTGTACAATGAAATATCGGCTACACGTATAATAAAAGCAGAATTCTCGTATTGCCGAATGATCGACTACTCACATCGAGGAGCAGATATATTTTTCCAGACTGTCTAGGACTTCCTGTAATATCAGTACGCTATTTTTCACTTTAGGAACGTTAGCAAATTTGTCGTAGACTGAATTTTGCTTCTTAATTAAATTTCTTATAATAAATACAGAATTCTTTTTCCTAGACTATTATGGAGAATTACAAAACTCCCTTACATTTAGTATTAAAAAGTTTAAAATTTTTTATCAAAAGACATTCAGAATCTCCAACATTTCGATACCCGTCCTTTTAACCGGATTTTCTAGAGATTTTTTTTAGAACAAAATGTTCAACACGAAAATTAAACCAGAGGAAATTCTGAAAAAGCTTAAGGCCAAAAAAACATATCTTATGATGCTCCAAAGAACCCACATTTAAAAAAAGAAGAGGCAAAAAACTTCATTCTTAAGTTCATATCTTTACTCTGGAAGCTGTGCATTTTACCAAAAAAATGTTCAAAACTTCATGTAAAGTAGCTACAATTTCGAGTTATTCTAAGAAAATGCACTTAATTAAAATTAAATTAAGTTACCTTAATTTTTTTTCTAAATTATACTTAAATTACTTTCCAAAGCTCATCACTTTTAACCTATGTTTCAGGGCAAATTATACGTGTTTAGCCTTTTCAAAATATTTAGCTTCTCGGCGAAGCTACGTAAGTGGTGTAAGAGAAAAAGACGGAGATTATGCATAAATCTTTAAAAACATAATCTTCTATTCTTCATAGATTAAGAGTTATGACTCTTCAAAAAACAGGATTTTTTGCTATTTTGAGCTGTTTGAAGCCAAACATGTGTTTTCAAAACTACTCGTTTCGCACGTATCCCACAAAAAAACGCTGGGAAAATAAATGATAGAGGACTAAATTTTGCATTAAAAAAAATGTTTTAAACTCTTATAAGTCACGATTTATGACCATGAAACTCTGATTCTTTCCATTCGGTAGGCTCTTGCATGTACTGAAAAATATACTGCGACCATATTTGATTATTTTGGTTGCATAAATGCATTTTTAGATCATTACAAGTACACTTTTTTGTGCTTTTCAATCTGAAAAAAAGAAACTGTTAAACCATTGTGTGAATAATATGCCTCCGACTATCAATTGTATGCATATTTTACGGATCTACTTTGGAAAAATTACTTGTAGATTATCTGCTGTCGAAAATAAATAAAGAACAAATATATAAATTAACTGGTTTTGCATTGTTTATATATTAATTAAAAAAAATCTTACTTTATGGATTAGTTTTATAACGCTGTATAATTTTATGTTAATAATGCCAAAAATTGATAAACTAATCATCGCAGAGGAAACAAACAAAGCGCGAAATGCCGGAGCTTAATACACGGCCCAGTGTTGATCCAATTTTTGCAGCCAAAGGTCGGCTAAAGTTATTGGGCCAATATTGGCATTTTAATGGGCCCAGTGCTGGCAGCCTATATTGGCTATTTATATTTGCCGATCCTCCACCGATGCTTGGCCCAGTATCGGCACTTTATTGCGCCAAGTCTCACTTTTAGTCAACTTTTAGTCAACTGTTTGCAGAAAATTCAAACTTTTCGTTAAAAAGTACAACATTTGTTCATACATTTCTTAGAGAAATAAGATTCAATCATTTATCTCTGTTTCTCGTATCCGAGACCTAACTAAAAATTCGTGACTTTTTAACGGGCAAATTTTGTTCGTCTTGCTAAGGCTGATAATTCATCAACCATCATTTTGTGGTCGTCTTACTGTTCGACGGCTCAAGGTGATATTTTTACCTCAAAATTTTATGTATCTCCTTATGTCAATTAATTTCTAGTGTTTATGTAGTGTCTGGTATTTGATATTGTCTCGAGACAATATCTTTAATGCTGATCTTCTGCATTAAGAAACTGTGGCCCTAATGTATGCAAGACAGCATCCCTAAGTTATATTGCTATTGGCACCTGTACAGGAGTTAAGCTCTCCTGGCTCTTTAGCTATTATTCGATTATTATCTAAATTATCATCAAAATTAATGTCAAAGCGGGGAGATGTCTTAAGAGCCAATTTTAATACCAGTTTGTAAAAACTTTATCGGTTACATAACAATATTTTGAAGGCTTATTTAAGAATCCTAAGCTAAATTCTTTCTTTTTAATTAAATTCTATTCAAAATAAATTTACAAACTATTAGTATTTTTTGGTTTATTGTTTATTTCTATATTGCAATAATAAAATTTAAAAGATTCAATACAAGAATTCAATTAACCATACAAGTAATTGCAATAACTGAAACAACGAAATCAGATTGTAGATTAAATTAGAGGAAACGCTATTGAAAGCTTTTACAATATTCATAATGAAATTATTAAAAATTTCTTTTAAATCGCTGAAACTCGCCAGAAATTATCGTAGACTCAGAGAAAATATTTTCTATTACTTATCAAAGAAATAGCCGAAAACGAAAATAATCTAGATTCACAGTGCATAAAGGAAATACCATATAAAATCAGTTTCGAATAACATAATTCTTTGCTGCAATCAAAAGAAAGAAAAATTTATTCTTAAAAGCTTTAGATATTAGGCTTTCAATCAAAGAAAGATTGTAATAATATAATGCAGATATTTATCAAATATATAATAAATGAAATTGATTAATATACCATCTTTAGTTCAAACTGTTTTTAAACATCAAACGAAACATAATTTTATATTTTTCTTTAGCAAAAAAGAGACATTTGTTATAAACAAATTAAGAGTGTGAACTTTTAATAATGTGTAATTAGTTTAAACAATTTTTTTGTCGTTTCTCTATTGCTTTTCTTTTTCCTACCAATTTTACTTTAAACATACATTACATTGTACATAATTAATTTTGGATTTCTTTCACTGTATATAAATTCTGCTTGCTCTTAATTTACAGCCCTTTTATTATGAACACTTCCAATTAAAAATTTTTTAATTCTGCACACTTTCAAATTTTATTCGCTCAATTTTAAACGCTTTCATTAATAAATAATTTTGATGGGCTTCACGTATAGTGCGCTCAAATTTATCTTGGCTTTTTAAAATTAAGCTTTTGAACGCTTCAACGTTAAATTATTTAATTTTAAAATAAATGTTCATTTTATAATAGCTTGCAATTTAGCATGTTATTGCAAAGATAAATCAACAGAAATGTAAAAAATCATTACACCTTTATTGTATTTTTCTTACGAACTAAATTTTCTTAGAGAGGAAGGGAGAGGGTATTTTTTATCATGTTTTTCCTAAAATAATTATATTTTTCTGAGTGGCCAAACGTTTAAGAAACGACGTAAAGAAGTTGATAATTTCATATAGGAAAGATGATTGTTTATGAAGTTTATTTATAAGAAATTTAGAATTTGCTTTAAAGCAAAGAAACACATATATTGTTTAATATATTTTTTAATGATTGTATTACTCGGTCGAAAGTGACTGGAATTTTTTTTTAAATAGTTTGTAAGATTAAAAAAACTTACCTGAAGTGAAATTTAATTTAAATTGTGTGAGGTACCTCGACAAAATATATCAATTATTATGTAATTGTGCTACTACTGATCGTTCCACTTGTCACAAAGAGTGTAATCTCTTTAACGAATACGAATTTATCTTTTTTTTTGTTTAAACCAGCCTGTAATTCAATTTCATTTTAAATTTTTCAAACAATTTTTATTCTTTCAAACAATTTGATTTTCATAGTATATCGCGAATTAAGGGTATTTTGTGAATCCGATGGTCTGTTTCATGGTTTTAGAGAATACATATTTTTATATGAATTATTTGTTTATTGTTTAGGCAATTCAATTTTGTGTAAGTTAAAACTTTTAACAGGAAAATCTTCAAAATCATACCTTTTTGTTACTGTCTTAACCCTTAAACGACCAAAACGCCACTACCGGTACGCTGCTTTTCAACGGCCAATAACTAAGACTATTCGACACTAGAAAAAATTGAGACACATATATTTTTATTGCTTAAGATCT
>NC_046658.1:115170529-115185906 GCF_010883055.1 Belonocnema kinseyi | reverse complement strand
TCGGAAAAATCATCAAGAATAAAAAATTCTTGTAATCAGCCAAGGAATACGCCTGAATTTTTTCGAAGCGTTTTGAGCAAAATTTTGGATTTTGCATATGAATAATTTTTGCAAAATTCATAATTTTGCTCAAAACGCTCCGGAAAAATTCAGGAGTATTCCTCGGCTGATTACAAAAACTTTTTATTCTTGACAAATTTTCCGAAAAGCGCATAGTTTTTCAATAAAAAATTTTCATATTTCTAAGCATCATGTAAGAGTAAAATGATTCACGAATATCTATCGTCCGCTATTTTGAATTTCAAACATCGAACATCAAATTTGAAATCAACGACCCAAAAAACCCTATTATTACCAACTTAAACAAGTTACAAACTGATTAAATAATGTATGTCTCCTATGTCGGATCCGCCATTTTGAATTTGAAAAATAAGAACATATTTAAATTCAGCGACCCAAAAAACCTCGTCATCATCAATTTTATCCAGGTCCAAAAATTTTCAACAATTCGAGTTTGCCATATTGGATGTGCTATTTTGACATTTCAATCATTTATGTCCACCATACTAGATCTGCCGTTTTGAATTTTGAATTTTGCTTCGACATTCTGAATTTTGAAAATTCAACATCAGATTTGAATTCAGCGATCCAAAAAACTGTAATGTACCTAAGAATATCAAATCGTATCACGTTAAATAATTTTGTTTGGAGATTTCCACATATGTGTCATGATGCAAAAGTGGTACGACTTCTTTTGCCTATACATGTGTTACAGACAAGGAGGGGTTAAAAGGTCGATTTAAACATAAATATATTATTTAAACAATGAAAAAACAACTTAAATAAAAATAAACAGTCTCTAAGTCCATTAAATAGACAATAGCATCCATAGCATACCCTCAATTCGCGATATTCTATTGAATACAAACGGTTTAAATAAACAAAATTCTTTAAGCAATTAAAACCCTTCACAAATATTCCTCAAAATCCTTATTGCACTTGCATGGGGTTATATTATCATAAATATTTATTGGTTTTGAAAATTGGTAGAGGCTGAAAAAAGTAAATAAACAAAAAAAATATATACAATGAAGCAGAAAGTCAGTTTTAGGATCAGTGAAAATTGACTTTACCAAGGAGAATTGAACCCTTGGCTCGTGCGTCCATACCGTGCTTTAAACCCTGTCCGCCATCCATTGCTTACGAGTTTCTACCCTTGTATTTTCTATTAATTTCCTTCTGTGTTAATGTTGCGTCACAAATGGTAGAACAGTTGAAAAAGTTCTTTGAATTTAAAAATTTTAAATTTACTTTGATGCAACGGTCAGTAATCACACAACATAAATAAAGACGAGGCAGGAAAACACGATGATAAGGTTTGTTTATTTTTATCATAATTTTTAATTAAGCGCTATGTAAAATAATATTCCTGCGTGGTAGATCCATTTGCATTATAATTTAAAGCCTAATTCAATTTGTGTTAAAATGCAAAGCCTACAGTAATTCTAGAGTCTACTGTGATACTTTAAGGAAGAAGTTTTGCAACTTACCGGGGTTGCATCTAGCCGCGGTCTTCGCTACTTAGAGGAAAGTGAGTGTTAGTTTTCCTATTGTTTTTTTTTGCGGTAAGTGTATTATAGATTATTATAATGATTCAGTATCGCTTACCGTGGTGGAAGCACTTGAACTTCTATGCTGTTTCCCAGGGGAATCAGTTTGCGTGGTTTGTACATCCGAATTTAATTGACGATTTATCACTGGTACTGAAAGATGCTGAGACGGTTCTATATCCAAGTAAATATGCACCTCCAAGTGACTCTGCGCTCTTCTTTCTTCTAAAACTATCTTGCGAGCTGCCCGAAAAATCATGTAGTATACCTAATAACATTAATTTACAATAATAAATGTAACACTTAAATAAATTATGTTTTGATGCATACCCCCCCCCCCCCCCCCCCCCCCCACTAATAAATTATTCTTATAATATACGACGGAAATAATATGCTCTTTTCAGCCAGTTTTGAAAAAAAACAACTTTTAAAAAATCTACGAATCTTACATGGACTGCGATGCAAGAGTCTTGAAACTAACGCTGCGATCAGATAGTAGCACCCCGATTTTGTAATCGGAAAGTCTGGGATCAATTCCTGCTACTTGCATTTTTTCTAGTTTTTTATTTCAATAAATAATTTCAAATTGATTAAAAATATTCATTTTTCACATATTTCTTTATTCAATTAAATATTTATATTTTGCTTATTCTTATTTGTATAATATATACAAATGTAATATATAAAAATAGTATAATAAGAGGCTTTGGACTCAATAGAATTCTAAAAAAAATAAAAATAGTCTCTCAAATTAAATAATCTGAATTCGAAAAGTGTGTAATTGAGAATTAACATTTTCTTAATCCAGTTTACTAACCTAATATTTTAAAAGTATTGAAAAGAATCTTTTGTGTTTATTTAAAAGATTATTTTGTAGTCTATTCATTTTAAAAATGTATTATTTTTTATCGCAGGTTTCAGTCTTTTTTCTATTAACCTCTTTTTTTCTTGTAGTTCGCTTAAATGATAACTGAATTAATCGAACGCAATAAAAAAATATACTTTTTTATGACATTTCATTACTTTCGGATGAAATGTCTACTTTTAAATCTTGGGAAAAGAATTCATCTTTTTTGGTAAAAATTTGTATGATTTAGTAAAAAACTTTATTAATTGATTAAAAATTTGATTATTTTGTTCAAAATTCCAGAAGTTTATCATATCAATTGCATTTTATTTCTTTTTTCAATATCAAATTTCTTTTGTTGAAATATTTGTATTGTTGGCTTGAAAATATGTCTCTTTCTCTGTAAGTTTAAAATTTTTGAGAAAGAATGAAAAAACCTGGTTGGATTGAAAATTCATCTGTCATTTGAGGATTTAATTATTTGGCTATTTAGTTGAAAATAGTAATATAAAAGAATATAAACTAAAAATTATTCAAGTAGTATTTGGACTAACATCTAATTTTCTTTTTTATAAGAAAATTAATCTTTTTGCTTAAAGATATTTGCTTAAAAATGTATGTATTTTGTCGAAAATTCATCTTTTATGGTGGAAAATGAATCTTCTATCTAATAATTAAATTCTCTGATTGAAAATGAATCTGCTTATCTCAGGATTTGATTATTTTGTTTAAAATGTTTCCTTTTTGGTTAAATTCAATTGTTTTTTATTTTAAGTTAAAATCTTTTTTGTTGAATTATTCATCATTGCAATTTTCATAAAACATGTATTTTTTAAATTTGATGTTCTTAGTTTAAAATTTAACTATCTAGTTAAACAAGTTTAACAACTACAAAATATAAGCTAAAAATTAGTCAAATAAAATTTAGGCTAACATTCGATCGTCTTTTCTGAACGAAAATTAATCTTTTTGGTTGAAAATTCATCTATGTGGTTGAAAATTTATGTATTGTTAAAAATTAGTTTTTTCCGGAAGAAACTTATTTTCCTTGGTCAAAAATTTAACTATTCGGTTAAATATTTACGTTTCATATTGAAAGCAAAAATTCTTTATTTGCTTGTTAAAAATGTCAATTATTACATTTTGTGTAGAAAATCGATCTTTTTTCGTTAAAAATGCAACCATGTGGTTCATGCCCTTTGTTAATTTATAAGAAATAGCAGGCAAGCAATTGATTTTATAAGAAAGATACTTAATTTTCAAGAAATTTTATGAATCTCAAAGTCTAGCAATAAAAAACTTAATATAAGACAATGGTAAAAATGTAGGAAAGAGTCATATGGCAATGTAAAAAAACAAGTAATTTTTTTTCTCAAACATTCCAAAAAAATATTCAAACTAGATATTTAAACAGATTTATGTAAAAATTAAATGAAGTCGACAGGACTCTAGTACAATATTTTAGCAAGAACTATAGTAAATGCAAATAATTTGTAAACAGCATTAATTTCCAGAAACGAAATTTTAAGTTCATTCATTTTAGCACAGTGGAACTTAAATTACGCTCGCCACGTATTATCCCAAAGGTACCTCCCACCCAGTAATCAAGATGAAAATTCTTTTAGTCTAGAAGAATATATTTGTCCGTACTTAGCACGATTTAATTAAAAATAATTTAAATATTGTTGCATTAAATTTCCTCTACATTTTTTTGTTCTTTTTAGTTAAAATTCCGGACAATTTATTACTGATAACATTTCAGCGTTAAAGAAAATCTACTTTCACAAAAATAAATTTGCAAGACAAGTCAAAATTTTGAAACGTTTAGAATCTTATAAACGTTGTTTTATATTAGAGATGCATTTTAATGAAAAACAGAAAAACTTTCTTTGAATTCTGTATAAGATTATTTTGCAATAAATTAGCATTCAATGACACAGCCATTATTGTTGCATTAATAATGAAAGCGATGGATTTAAATAAATTTTATCAATTGTTAGAAATGCACCTAACTTGAGTTCCGTATCGGATCATGAGTTGTTCTCTTTAAACTAATATCAAACTTATCAAAAATCCAAAAGTTTTAAAATTTTTGTTTTTGATAAATTAATGTGAAGAGGATAATTAAAAAGATTAAAATAAAAAATAAATTTGTATTAATAAATGACAATAGAAAAATTAATATTTTGAAACAATTTTAAAGAAGTTTAGAATTTATTTAGAAGTTTTGAAAAGATTTCAAAATAGTATAAACTTAAAAATATTTGGAAACATTAAAAAAAAATGCAGATTTTTGAAGATTTTAAACAAGAAATTTAGAAGACGTTTTAAAATAACAAATATTCTTTATCAAAATTTTTAGAGAAAATAAATTTCTTTTTTAATAATCAAACAAAAAATATATGTGTAACTATTTTTAAAAAATTTTAAAATTGTAGAATATTATAAGGCAATTTTGTTATTCTTGCAGTATTCTGAAAAAAATGTAGGAAAAATTCGAGTTCCAAGAGGATAGCAACATTTTCATGATTTCTAGAAAATGTTTAAGTTAATTTTTTTAAACAAAAATTTAAGAGAATACTTAAAAAGAGTTAAAACATATTTTCATTTATAAAAAAATTATGTTCCTAGATAAAAATTAATAAAAGTGGTATCATTTAAAAGTTGACACATATTTTGATTCATTTCCCAATTTATGGCAATGCAAATTTTAGCGTGGATTTTTATGTTTTGTAAATCTTTGAACTATACAACCTATAAAAGATCAATATTAAAAGTTTTGCTGTTGACGGCTTTTAATAACAACATTTTTAATAAAAAATTGTTGAAAGCTTCCATTTCATAAACGTAAATAATTAAACTTTTGAATTTAAAAAGTTTTTATGCTTAATTGAAAAAGTTTCGAATTTAAAAGTATTCCACTTTGAGTGTTTCAATTTAAACTTCAGTTTTTATAACTTCACATAAAAAAATTTTATCTCCGTAAGTTCGATTTTTTAAATCTTCAAAACAATGTTTAATTTTTTCTGCATTGTTCAATTTAATTTTCAGTCAAAAAGTTTTTTTTTACCTAGGATAAAAAATATTAAGCATATTTTACTTCAATTCTATTTAAAATCATACTATTGCAGTATTCTCAATATTTGTCATCCGTGATCGAAAAAGAACAAATTTTTGGATGCAAAACCTATAAAGTCCCACAATAAAATACGGCAATATACAAAAAGAGTACAAAATACGTCCGAATAATAGAAAAAAGTTGTACCATCCTTTACTTTTGGTCCTAATTGATTGCATTTATTTGTACATTTCTGTAAAAATCGTTTTAGTTTTTTGTTCTTTTTACATTCTCATCAGAGTGTCCACGTTTTGATACCCCCTTAATCCGAAAAAACAGGTTTTTACGAATATGTCTGTATATACTGTGTATATGTATGTATGTATGTATGTATGTATGTATGTATGTATGTATGTATGTATGCCTGCCTGCCTGTCTGCATATCTGTCTGTATGTCTGTCTGTCTATCTGTCACGCGAAAATGAACATTTTAAGTCAAATGAAGCACGATATGAAAAAAAGTCACAGAAAAGAAAAATGTTTTTTTTTAATGGCCTACAAGATTATCATAACAACTTTTTTAATTTTCTTCAAAAATCCGAAATTAAGATTTTGGAACCTTACAAAATAATGAAAAATCGAAAAATTACATTTTTCGGTGAAACTATGTAAAATACGGTAAAATATAAGTAGAAAACTAATTGTGCTTTTGAAAAAGATCTGTAAAATTGTTATGAATTACTGTTTGATAGAATGCGTAGTTTGTGTTTTAATCGTGAAAAACATCATTAACATTTTTTTTTAATCTATTAGCTGCGTTGGCACACTCTCAGCACAGTTCTTGTCTTTCCGTTTCTTTTTCGTCTCGTGCAAGAAGTTTCAAAAAATTAAATTTTTTAAATGTTTTTAATGCTATTTTTTACGATTAAACCCAAAAAGGGAACTATGAAAAATTATTCAATGCAAATTAATTCATTTTTACATTCTCATCAGAGAAGGTATTAGATTTATGTAAAATTTGACCCCCACCCTCAGTTATTATCAAACCCCTGAATCCGAAAAACAGGTTTTTACGAATGGACCTGTTTTTATGCATGTGTGCATGTATGTATCTACCAATATCTGACTGTGTGCAGGATACTTTTGAAAAAATTTATCTTTCAGATTGACCTTTGGTACACTTTTTAAGTGTCCTAAGCTAAATGCCAAGTTCGTTAGTCAACAATTTTGGATGAAAATTTTAAAAGTGAGCACATTTTGAATATTTTTGGAACCTCTTTTTTTAAATATTTTGAAATTTTCTGCACAGGTATTCATAGTATTCAAAAAGATGAACAATTAATCCAAATTACTTTTGCCACAAAAATAAAAATTACCAGAGTTATAGCATTTACAAAATTCCAAAAAAAACACGAAAATGAACCTTTTAAGCTAAAAGACGCACGATATGAAAAAAAGTGAAGAGAAGAAAAATGTTGAATTTGAATGCCCTACAAGATTATTATAAGAAGTGGTTGAGTATCGATAGAAAATGTAATTTACAAAGTCTGGGTCACTGAGGTTAGGGATATAATTTAGAATTTAAAAAACAGTCAGGCATTCATTCATCAACAACAGTCATTGCAAATTCGCAAATTCAGTTTTTTGTAAACAATTTCGCCTGGGTTCTGATTAAATAATGAAACCTGAAATTTTAATTACCTGAAGAACTTACTAAGATAACAATAGTAAAATAAATTTTAAATTAAAATTTTTTCAAGTTTTTAATTCAAAACTGCAAAAATTCCAGTGAAAATCTGTCTCACATTTTAACAGCTACCACTGTAGCATATAATTAGTCAAGTTAAACGTAAAATTTGTATTTTTACTTTAACATAAAACTATTTTTTATTGCAATAATATAAATACAATAAAATTAATAATAGATATTAGACCGAAACAAAATCGAAAAAATTGTTTCTTCTTGAAGGTTTCTTACGAATATAATAAAATCAAATTTAACGAAAATTAAATATTAAAATGAGATTGAAAACAATTTTCGAAGAATGCTTTTCTACTTCTTTTAAATAATGATTTCTATTCTAGAGGAAAAATAGAATGAAATTTTCATAATAGGTTTCTGAAATGCTTTGATTCCAATGAATATATAATCAGAAGAAAAAGGGCAATGAAATCAATTTTGAGGTGAAAATCATTCTAACAAATTCACATTTGCCCTTTACAGAAACAGCTTTAAATATTTGCACTCTTACTTAAACATTTATGCACTTTAAAACCAAATGAATACACTGTTGCGAAATTTAATCTTCCCTATTGATTTATTGAAATCCGGTTACGTATAACTAACGTTATTAAATCAGATCGTAAATTCACTTGAATCAAAGGCTCAGATTAAAACATTCAATTCAGTACTGTGTGAATTAAATATATTCATCAATGAAATATGATAACTTTTCAAGATTTTGTAAAACTCCTATTTAAGAACTGTTTTTAAAATTCTGATATGTTTCTTTACTTATGCATTTAAACAGCTTTTAATATTCATATATTATTACTAATTCTAAGTTTTTAAAAGTTAATTAAGAATTAACAAATACTTCTGAACCATTTTTAATTTAAAAACATAGAATATTTTCTTTTTAAGATTTTTACCACCTACTTCAGAAAATATTTCGTAAGACCAATGTAAAAATAAAAATTATTCGTCATTTTAGCCACTGGCCAAAAAATTAAGCAAAATTATTAAACTTTTATCTACTATAAATAATACGTGACAATAACTTTTAATAGTTTATTAATTCTAATACTATAAGTTAATTGCACGATAAGCTGAAATGATCAATGTAATTAATTTACTCTTGACTGTATATTTTTGCACTGAAGCAAACAAATGTAATCCAAGTTCTCATAAAAATGTATTAATATTTATAATATATTTTTTTTATAACTATTTTAAAATTACTTTAAATTATAACGTTAAATTGTAAATTTCCAAAGATTCACTAGTGCTTTTCTTTATGTTTCAAGATTAAAAATTAAATGTATTCGGATATATTTATGAAAAGATCACTTGAAAATATTGACTTAAAAGCCTAGGGGATTGTCTGACAATTAAGTTAAAAGCCCCCAATGGATTTTTTCTACAGAAAAATGAAAATAAAGTTAATGGAGACAAAATATTTAAGAAAAATATCTTAGATTGATTTAAATAAATTTAATGTTGAATTGCATTAAATAAAATGTATCAAAAAAGTGCAGCAGTAGGAATCAAACCCCAACTTTCTGGTTACAAACTCGAAGCACTACCGCCTGATCTAAACAGGAAATGACATACTCACACATCGAGGTCCACGTAACGTACATGGATTGTTTAAAAGCCATTTTCTCGAGAACAGCCGAATTTGTAATCTTATTACTTGAACATATCACTAGGTTAGTAATTGCCTAATTCTGAGAAGATGATAAATTCAAATAAAATTCCTATGGGTGCAGGTAGGGCGGTACAAAATTGGCAAATATTTTTCCCATAAACAACCATCCAATCAGACTATAATTTATAAGTGAATTAGGAAAACAACTAATCATAAATATTTTTCGATGATAGAGAACTATGTAAAAGAAGCTGTCTTAAAAAGTCAGAAATTATTATTTTATCTAATATATTTCTATTATTGACGATTTATGTTGTACAAGAATTTCTGTATTGAAACCTAGTTTTCCGATGATATATATTGGTATTAGTATTAACTTTAAGAATACTTTTTATCAATAAAAAATCGACACCAAAAAGAACAATAATCGTTTCATAAAAAAACATGATTTTTTTTCCTTTTTCGCTTCCTCATAGTAGATGATTTGTGACGGTGACAATTTCAAACAAAATTCGTTTATTCTTTTTATATCAGAAAAACTTTGTTGGTATTAGGAATACCACAGTAATATATATGAAACATCAGGACACATCTTCAAAACGCATCGAATGACCTTTTGGAGAAACTAACATGTCCTTTTATGTCCTAACAATAAGTATTTATAATTCTTCACATTATATTGTTTATTTTATTATCATACTATTAATGTTGAAATACAAAAAGAATGTAGATGGTTTATTTGTTCGCGTTCTCAAGATACATTGATTGACCTCCTGGACAGACTTTTGCCAAACGTAAGTTTAAAAAATATTAAAGTGTCCATTTTTTATTTCCTACAGAAAAAGCCTCCCTTCTACGAGGAAACAAATTTATTTGATACCTATGAGGAAGACAGGTTGCCATAAAATGAGCACAAATAGACGTGTCCAAATAAAAACGTTTCATCTCGGAGAGACCAAATGAAAAGGTGCTAACGCGCATTACGCACTTTGGAAGCTTCAAAATTTCATATAAATTGTGTTGCGAACATCAACGTACTCAACTCTAGCAACTTTTCATCATTTCTTAACGAGTTAGCACTTGTCCATTTAGTTCCTCCGAAATTAAACCCTTCAATTTTAACATGAAAAAATAAATGCATCTATAATAAATATATTAGGCCTCATAGTCCCTATGCGACAAAATATAGGGACCAAAGAGTACTGTTTGTCTCGATCATAGGGTACTTTTTTCGCGCTCAAAGGGTAAAAAATTCAGGATGCAATTATAAGACTTTCAAACAATTCAAGTTAAATAAAATTAATTGGAAAACATTTTTAAAATTTTTAAAATTCTACTGTTGTCCGTAAAGTTATACCGAACGTAGAGGAATTTAAGGTAAACGAGAAGAATGAGATAAAATTAATGAAAATTCGAGGTGAATTTAAAAACTTTTAAGTAAAAGTATGTAAAAGTATGGAAAAACTTCATTATATTGAGTAAATTTGAAATAATAATATAATTTGTTTAAAATTTCAAAGAATTCTAGGTGAGATTAAAAGAATTTAGGAGCAATTATATAAAAACATTAAAAGTTCAAAAAAAGCCTGTGAATTAAATAGAATTGTGGACAAAAAAAGCTAATCTTTGAAAATCTGCTAATTTTGTACCGAAAAGGTAAAAATTTATAAAAAATCAAACTGAATTCTAAATCTACCTTCGTAGAATTTATTGAAATTAGAATTCAAAAGAATTAAGAATAAATTGTTCAACATTTTTTAACATATTTCGAAGCGTTTGAAATCACTTGAAACTGTTGAAATAAATTTAAAAAATTAGGCAGTCGTTTAAAACTTCCTACAATATTTCAAATCCTCTGATACTTTATTAAATCTTTTGAAACTTTTTGAGGATCGTTCGAAGATCCCATTAAATTACATAATTCAATTCAAAATACCTTTGTAATCTTTAAAAATATCCTTGAATATATAAAATCCTTTAAAATCGTTTGAAATTTCTTGAAAATGTGTACAGCTCTTATATTGCCAAGGAATTTCAAAGAATTCAGGGAGAATTCGAAAAACTAATTTAAAAACTACTAAAATCTTTCACCAAAAGAAATCACTAAAATATTATTAAATCCCGTTAAATGAATATGATTAAATCGTGTGCAATTCTATAAAATGTGGTGATATTTCCCAATATCCTGGAAAATATTTTCAACTACATTGATAGCATTAAAAAACCCTTGTAATCATTCAAATTTTCGGGAACCTCATAAAATCCCGTGAAATCTTTTAAAATATCTCAAAACCTTACAGGTCCTATAAAACCGTTCTATGTCTTCGAAAATTCTGCACATTTCTGTATCTTAAAATATTTAAAATGCTTTAGAATCCCTTCAAATTATTGATATCAATTTTTCAAGATTTCTTATAAAATTTTTAATTAAAAGCTTTTGCGAATCCCTTAAGATTGTTTAAATCTCTTGAAAATGCTTTGGAATCTTAAAATACACTAGAATATTTCAAAATCTTTAAAATCTCTTTAAACTATTGAAATAAGTAACAAAAATCTGGGAATCTTTTAAATTTTCCTACAATATAAATATTTTAATCTATAATTATGGCTCATAAATATGTACCTTCTCTAGTAATGTTATCGTGACTTGCGGGTTTTTCTAATATTTTGCAATTTTACTTGACTTTTTAGTTTCAAACAAACAATAAATAATAATATTTATTCATATAAAGAAGTTTTGTTATACTGTTTAGTAATTATTAGTTTATGAACAAAAGGCAAAGCAAAGTAAAGAATTTCAGGAAAACCCCTATCTTTCGAGACATTATCAAACAGAAGATAGTGATAAATAATAAATATTTATTAAAAAAATTATTTTAATTCAATTTTATTAACTTTTACCGTGCTCTAAGTTCGAAGTAAGAAGTTAACAAAAAGTGAACAATTAAAAAAAAGCTGCAACCTTATAGCTTGCTTTTGAGAGAATATTATTATAGACGATAATAAATTGTTAAAGTAATTATTTCTCTTAAATCTAATTTATTATTGCATTGATCTAAATGAAAAGTTGAAAATTCGAAAAAACCGTGACTTTCTAAATCTTTTCCAACAGAAAATCCCTAGGAAAATAATAAATTGCTTACACAAGTATTTTTTTGAATTTTATTAATTATTACCACACTTTAAGTGAAAACTCGATAAAAATTGAAGAAAAATTACAACTTTTTAGCATTATTCAAAAAGAATATTATTAAAATTAATAATTACATTGATTAAAAAATCATTTTTCCCAATCTTTATTATCACACTCGATGAAAAATGGACATATAGTGGAAAATTTCAACAAAAAAAAACTGCAGCATTCTAGCATTATTTTGCAAAAATATTAATATAGATGATAACAAATTGTTTAAACAATTACTTCGATTGAATTTAATCGATTAACATTTATTCTAAGAGAAAATCCGAGAAAAAATAAGTTGTTTAAATAATCATTTTTGTTAATTTTTATTAATTTTTACCACACTTTAATTGAAAACTAGATAAAAATTTAAAATTTAGAAAAAATCACATGTTTTTGGTATTAATTATAAATAATATTATCAAAAATAATAATGACATGGTTTAAACAATCATTTTTCTTAACTATAAATCATTATTACTACACTCTGAATGGAAAGTGGACAAAAATTCAAAAATTTAACAAAAAAACTGCATGATTCTAAAATTATTTTGAGAGAATATTGTTACAGATGATAATAAATTGTTGAAACAATTATTTATGAGGAAATTATTTGATTATTTTCTGGACCTGACTGAAAAGTTGAAAAAGAGTTGACAACCTATTTTTTTAAACTGCGACTTCCTATATTTATTCTACGAGAAGATCTTCAAATTTATAAAAAATTATTTTTTAAATTTGTAAAAACAAATGATCATCATTGCACAGAAAAAACTAAACTTAAGTTTTGTTACATGTAAAATATTCAGCTGTTAAAGTTTACATGCTATTTGTCGACAATTTATCATACGATGTAATAAAAGCTGTCGTCTGCTACGTTTCTTAGCAGAAATAAGAAAACGGCAAACTATGATTGAATTCGAGCTATAAATCAGGGAACTAGATTTAAACCAACTTTTCACTTACTTAATTATTAATAAGTAGATTTGATAAGAATCAAATCAATCCTTTCTTCAACCGTCAATGTAAATAAAAGTAAGATTATTTTCTGTAAGACCTACAAAAACAAATCTTCCTCTTACTTAATTACTATTTGAAAATTGACCTTTTGAAAAAGAACTTGACAAGGCTATATTGTTTACCTAGAAAAACGAAATATAGGAATCGAATTAATTTTAAGGTTAAAGCACTAATAGGATTTACATATAATACGAAAAGTAAATTCCATCCTTAATTTATTTTATTGTAAAATTGAGTTCAAATATTAATAATTAAAAATAAATCCCAATATAAAAACATCATCCAAATATAGTTTAAAAAATAGTTTCATGAATAAAATCAGTAGATGGAAATTTCTATCTTACAACTGGCGACATTGTCAAATGCTTTATTTTCAATCAAGAAAAATATATTTTCATTCATCCGAAATAGCTAACATTTTTTTTTTCATTATTTTTATTCATTTTTATTCATTATTATTTTTAACATTATTTTTCAAATGAAATTGTAATATTTCAAATATTTAAAAAAATTTTCCTAACTTCTAGATCTATGTCATTCATAGTTCCATTTTCTTCGAACTTCTGTCGACTACATAGCAGACAACGGTGTTCCACTGAAAAATTTTTCCGAACCAGTTTAAAAACACGAAATTATCTCAGTTTCGCGTAAAGTTTATTCGATAAGGTTAATTTCTGCTGCAGCGAATCTTTCAACTAAAATCGATGTAAACTTTATCTTGTGCTTCTCCTATGTGGTAAATAGTTGTTTATGGATTAGAAATGATATGCAGGAACATTCGAAAATCCATTTACATACAAGTAAACAGGAGACAGGTCCGTTTTTGACTCAATTCGAGCAAAAAATAAAAGGAGATCCCTAAATCTCAAGTCAACCACAGACCGCTGGCTCAATTCGAGCGCACCCCCTGAAATATATTCATAGTGAACAAACCCATAGTTCTACACAGTAGTATTATATTTTAAACAGTAAAAATAATTTCACTTACATAGATCATGACGGCCGTCGGTATATAAAAGCTGCACATTGTGGCGTAAAATTGGTACCACCTGTTTTCGCAAACAGCACAAAGGGTTGCGCCAGTTTTGGTGGAAAAATGCTCATTGCCTAATATCAACAGAGGTACTAAACTGATACAGCCAGCCATGCACCAAACAAGAGCTACCCATCCGATCATCCTACGTGGTGTTCTCTTCACCCCATATTCCAATGGCTTCGTGATGGCCTTGTACCTTTCAAGCAAAGTAACAGTTTCAATACATTGATCACACATATAGATTGTACAATGAATATGTATAGGCATATATGTACAAGTAGATAGAGTCAACAGTTCCTTTGTCACATTCTCTGTTAGTAAACTAGCGCCTCGCAAGCATTGTCGAAGACAAGACAAGGATTCTCACGAAACTAAATTGATCGCTTGCAAAATAGTGATAGGATCCAAACAAGCAAGTATTGCCATGTTCTGAATTTCATTAAAATTAATTACTTTGAGCAATATTGTGAAGCACAAGAGAAATGATTTTATCACATATGGGTTACTTCCTCATACAGGAAGCTTTCCAATGGTAACATTTTCGATATTTTCCTAATTCATTTAAACAAACGTTCTTCAATTTATAAATGTATAATTTGTGTACATACATAATTCAGAGTTGATGCAAGAATAAAAATATTTCTTGGTTCAAGACGAATCGATTTACATATTATATAACTACATTTTATTACAAAGTAAGGAAATTATGGTCATTTATATTATATGAAAAATCGATTTTTATGGTAAAAGTTTGCTCATTCTCATAATTTAAAGTTGATACGAGAATAGAAAAGATGTCTTTGTTCGAGAGGAATCGATTGACTTACAATATTGATACATTTGATTGAAGAGTAAGAAAGCTATGGAAATGTAGAATATTTAAAAATGTGGTTATTCACAGTAAAAGTTTTTTCTTTAACATAATTCAAAGTTGCTGCTAGAATAAAAAGATTCCTTGGTTCGAGAAAATTCGATTGACCTATGTTACTACATTTTATCAAAGAGTAAATAAAATATAGTCATTTGCTTTTTATTGTAAATTCAAAGATATAGGCCTAAAATAAACACACAAGAGGGGATTTATATGTGTATGTTTATGTCTATATATATATATACATGTTTATATATATATATATATATGTATATGTGTGTATGTGTGTATATGAATATGTGTGCATACTTATTCTTTCCAGTCGCGACGCCTACAATGAAATTTGTTGTTAATGGTTCTTTTTTTTGTCAAAAATTATACTA
>NC_046658.1:115163684-115170429 GCF_010883055.1 Belonocnema kinseyi | reverse complement strand
GCGGAAAGAATGGTTAGAATGTGTGAATGAGACCCTACTTAGAAGAGACATACGAAGTCACAGAAACACGAGAGCCTGCATGAAAAAATGCATGGACATAAACGACAGAATAACGACTTCGTGAGGTTCTTCGCTTGGGGTGATTGCTAGAGAGATTGATCAGCAACCTGGGTCGGAGCAGTGTTGCGGAACGAACGTGTTGTTTACTTAAATAGCACGAGAATTCTGGATCAATCTGAAAAATCTCTATCCCTTCCACACACTACTCCTTTCCCCTGCCGAGTGAGTCACGCCTACCTCGAAAGGGAAATGGCTTAATGGTGTAATAATAATAATAATAATAATAATAATAATAATAATAATATACTATTAAAAATCCATTTTTATAGAACAAATTTTCTCATTCTCATAATTTAAAATTTATGTTAGAATAGAAGGGATGTGTTGATTCGAGACGAATCGATGGACCTATAATATTAATGAATTTAATTGAAGAGAAAGAAATCTATGGAAATGCATAATATTTGAAAATGCGGCTGCTCAAAGTAAAACTTTTTTTAAATGTCATTCAAAGTTGATGAAAGAATAAAAAAGATTCCTTTTCATCATTAAAATTGTTGCGAGAATAGAAAATATCTTTTTAATCGAGACGAGTCGATTGACCTATAATATTGATACGCTTGATTGAAAATCAAGAAAGCTATGGGAATGCATAATATATGAAAATGTGGTTCTTTATATTAAACTTTTTTCTTTAATATAATTCAAAGTTGATGCAAGAATAAAAAAGATTCCTTGGTTCCAGATCCAGAATAATCGATTAACCTATTATGTTACTACATTTTATTAAAGAATAAGGAAGTTATGTTCCTTTATATTATATTAAAATTCGATTTTTATAGTAAAAATGTTCTCATTCTCTTAATATAAAGTTGATGTAAGAATTGAAAAGATGTGTTGATTTGAGACGAAAAATTTATTCACCTATAATATTGATACATTTTATTGGAGAGTAAGAAATCTAAGCTAATGCATAATGTCTGGAAACCCCCATTTTTTATGGTGAAATTTTTTCACTGACATAATTCAAAATTGACGCAAGGACGAAAAAATTCCTTGATTTGAGGAAAATCGATTAACCTATAATATTAATGCACTTTATTGAAGAGTAAGAAAGTTATGTTCATTTTGTATTATTTGAAACATCTCTTTTGAACAGAAACATTTTCTTAATGGACATAATTTAAAATTGATGCATTAACAGAAAATACTTTTTTTTCCTAATTTTTCAAATAAACTAATTGTATAGGGTGCGACGGAACTTCCCCCTTCACTTCTCCAGATCGAAAAGTTACCATTTTAAATATAAAATTTGATTTGTCTGATTTGCCTTTGTATTTTAAAAATTGTTTGTATTATTTTTTATTTTTTGTAAATGTCTATTTTTTAATCGATTAAAGTTAAAACTCGAGTTTGCGTAGTATGTAAAAAAATCACTAATGTTTTCTGTTACAGGGAGCAAATGCCAGGTTTTTTGGATTGGAATTATTGGTTTTATCATAATTAGAAAGAAAAGGGGTAGGTAATGCAGAATGTTACATTAAAAATGTAAAATATAAATTTGAATTTAAATTTTAGGTATGAACGCCTCTTTTTCACTGTTCTTAAGATATGTCCCCTTCTATAATTTTTTCGCTTAAATGCAAACTGAATTAATAGAACTCAATGAGAAAATCCAAAAATTTTACTATCATATTGTTTGTTTGCAATTCTTCTCGTTTGGTTCAAGAGTCATATGATTGTTTAAAATTCTACTATTTGATTTTTATTTTTGCCTGAAAACTTATTGTTTTTAGTTGAAAATTCAATTAATTTTGTGTTTAAGAATTTATCTTTTTTGTTTTGTTTAAAATGCAATAACCTCGTTCAAAGTTAAACTACTTGGTTTGGAATTTGTTTTATTAGTTAAAGAATAAACTATTCTGTTGCACATTTTTTTCCAAATAAAAATGTAGCAATTCCATTTTTCGGTTAAAAATTAATTTTTTTTAGTTAAGAATTTAACTATATCGTTGAAAAGGTATGTATTTTGTTGTAGGTCGTTTTTAGTGGTACCAAATTAATCTTCTTGGCTAAAAATACAACTAATTTTTTTGAGTTAAAGAACTTTGTTAAAAATATACTTTATCAGTTGAAGAATAAACTATTTTAATGAAAATTCTTTTTTTTGTTTGTTTAAAAATAAACCTTTTTAATTGAAAATTTAACTATTCGAATACTTCATTCAAAAATTGATCAATTTGGCTTATTCATCGAGAAAGCTTTGTAATGTTAACATTGTCGAAAAATAATTAATTAAATTACTTAAACGTTCTTCAATTTTAAAATGTCTTTTATACTTTTCTAAGGAATTGACCGGATTTGTCTCTGGGAGTGGGAGTGTGTGCGTGTGTGTGCTTGGATGTTACACTTTTTTGTGAACACGATAACTTGAAAAGGGTTTTAGATAAATTGATGAAATTTAGAGGTTTATTTTTCACCACTAATATCTTAAAACTAACGAAATATTTGTAAAAATATGTATTATATTTTTTAGAACTTCTTAATATTTTAACAATCTGTTTTTTATAGTAAAATTTTTCTCGTTGACACAAGTCAAAGTTAAGGCAAGAATATAAAAGATTTCTTGGTTCGACAGGAATCGATTGACCTATAATATCACAACATTTGATTCAAGAGTTAGGGAGTTAAGTCATTTATATTATATTAAAAAACGATTTTCATAGTAAAAATGTTCTCATTACCACAAATTAAAGTTGATGGGAGAATAGAAAAATGTGTTTATTTGAGACAAATCGATTGATCTATAATATTGGTACATTCAATTGAAGACTGAGGAATCTATAGTATTGGACAATATTTGAAAACACTTTTTTTTTAGTAAAATATTTTTCTTTAACATAATTGAAAATTGAGGCAAATACGTGACAGATATCTCAATTTGAAGCAAGATGATTAACCAAGGACAATACTACACATTATTCAAGAGTGAAGGATTCACGCTCATTTATAATATTTGAAACATCTTTTTTAATAAAGAAAACTTTTCTCATGAACATATTTCAAAGTTGATGCATTAACATAAAAGACGGTTTGATCATAAATTTTCAATTTAAATAATTCCTAAAATTTTCGCAAACAAATCATAAAGCTACCAAAGTGATAGGGTGCGCCAGAACGTCACCCTTTCCTTTTACAGTTTTAAACATTAACATTTCAAATGCAATCTTTAATTTGTATGATTTGTCAGTGTATTTAAGAAAAATTGTGTATTATTCTGTAATTGATATTTTTTGAAAATTTCTTTTTTTAAATTTATCAAAATGAAAACTTTAGTTTGTCTATTATTTAAAAAATCACTAATGCATCCTCGATAAGGAAGCAGATACACTTGCGAACGGGAAGCAAAGTGCTTGGGAAATAAGTGACATAACAATATACTCGTAAATACAGAGGGGGAAAACTCAGGATAGAATTCAAAGCTAGTTATTGATTGATATAATGGCTTCTTGACCAGCAAAATGTAGTAAATAATATATCTCTAGCTCCTATGGGATACGAACCTAGGTTTGTCCGATGTTCGAATTCTTTCAGTTTTTTCAGATTTCTTTCAGATTTAATTGAAAATTCAGCTATCTGATTAGCAATGTATTTATTTCGTTGTAAATTCGTCGATTTTGGTACTACATTGTAGAACCATTACTAATTACTTCGCGATTGTATTAAATAAATAAATAAATAAATTTTTTGGCCAGATAAAACCAGAAAGGCCGTATACTAATTTTATTGGTCGATTTTGTTAAGCATTCATAAAATTGTTTAAAGATTTAACTAATTAGTTTACAATTATTTATTTTTTGGTGTATGAAATCTGTTTTTCAAACTGCAAATTTAACTATTCCATTCTTTGTACAAAATTAATCTCTCTTAATTTTAAATTCGACTATTTAATTGAAAATTAACTTTTTTCTTTATAAAAATCATATTTTCTGTTGAAACTCTAACAATTTTGTTAAAAATTCGTCTTGTTATGTTAAAAACTCTACACTGAGAGAAATTTTATAATAATACTTATTATTTCAATATTCATAATTGATATAGTCGATTACGATTTAGGGAAATCGTGTAAATATAAAAATTATTGTTAGCGTAATTACGACACTTTACAATTAGAATATGAAAAACTAATATCTTTAAACAAGAATTGGTATATTCAATAGCAAAGATTGATATTTTATGTATTAAAGCGCAGAATAAGAAAAATTAATAATGACATATTCAAATAATATAAAAGGAATTATAGGAATTAATAGATTGAGGTACAAAAGTTAATATAGTATAAGTTAATATAGTAGTTGCCGGAAAAGAAATTCCCTCCAAGTTTTAGTTGAATCTGGTCATTTTTCATATTTGAGAGCAAAATGTTGTGTTTTAATTTCCAGTGACGTTCAAAAAATACAAAGATTTCTAATTCCTTTGAGAATACTAAGAGCTATTCTGCGGTATCAACATAAAAAAAACCTACTTTGAGCAAATTAAATTATTCATAATTTTCAGTATAAAATCGAACTATTTTGTTGATTGACATTCAACAACTTGGTTAAAACTTGAAATATTTGACTAAAAGTTCATTTTGTTTGTTATGAATTCAATTATTCTAATTAAAAACCTTTTTTGTTTTGTTTAAAAATAAATCTATGAAACTACAAATTAATCTATTCAATTATTCACAGTGTTTAGCTTATAATTTAACTATTTGGTTAGAAATTACCTTCCTTGTAAAAAAATTCTTCTTTTGGGTTGAAAATTCCACTTTTTTAATGAAAATTCGACTTTTGGCTTTAATATTCAACTTTTTTGATAACAAAATTCTATTTTTTGGATTGAAAAATCAATTCCTTAAATTGAAGACATAATATTTCCATTTTTCGCACTCGATTATTTTAAGTTTCAAATAAAAAGACATTCTTTTCTTTCTTGAATGAAAAGTCTTTTATTGTTCAAAACTCATTTCTTGTGGTACAAATTTTATTTGCAGGGTCACCAGTAAAATACTTCGTTTAAAAAAGAGTCTCTTCAGGATGAATTCAATTTTATTGTTTTTCATTCAAAATGAAAATACTTTTTTGGTTACGAAGTTGAAAGTTGAACTACCTAATTATATATTTTGTTTAGTTGGTTAAATATTTTACTATCTTGTTAAAAATTAGTATTTTTCTGAATAAATCTATTTAAATAAAAAATTAATTATTCCATTTTTGGTTAAAAACTGATCGTAAAAATTGATCTTTTTTAGTGAGAAATGTAAGTTCTTTCTGCACGTTGGGCTGTGTGGCTAACGAATTCAAATATTTGGTTAAAAATGCAACACTTTTTGGTTCAAGAAATATATTTTTTGTTTAAAAATTCAACAAAGTCGTTGTATAGACATTCGCATAGGTTGGAATTTCCACTAATTGGTTTAGGATTCAACTATTTTACTGAAAGTATATTAATTTCGATCGAAAATTCAACTATTTTGTTGCAAAAGAAACTTTTTGGTTCATAATTAAGCTTTTTTAAAATTCAACTGATTTTTTGAAAACCCTTGATTTCGGATTACAAATTCAACTATTTTATTTAAGATTCAAGTGTCATTTCAGGTATTTATTAAATAAAATCAAATAAATATTATGAACTTCCAAGGGGAGGAGGGTTTTTGTATTCGTGACGACACCCGGGATTTCAAGATTCGTTTGACGATCTGTAACGCAAAAGGCGAGGGGTAGCAAAAGTTTCAAAAATAATTTGAGATAGTATTTGAATAGCCTCTTTTCTTACCCATAATCTCTAGATTTTGGAAATTCTCTAATATCAATCGTTTTGGCATGGCGCTTTTCTTGTACGGAAAGGGTTTCCTAAATGTAGGGTAAAGAGTGGCAGCGCCGACAAGTAGGGCAAAGATGACTTTGCTTATAACATGTCTATTATTTAACAATTTTAATTCTACTTGGTAGTAAATAAATTTATTTTATTATATAAATAGTGCAAAAGTCTTGAAAATTGACGTTGTAAAAGAAAAATGATACAAAAAACAGTTTTGAGAATAAAGAAAGGGAATATTCGCTAGCAGAAATATAAGATTTTTAACAATTATGATAATGCTTTTATTACAACAAATTGATATTTTTGCAGATAAAACAATATAACATAATATGACTATAACAATTGAACTTAATTCTAGTCCAAAATATATTAAATATCATGAATAATTTAGGCCTCACCAGGAGGGTAAGCGCGGCCAAGACACTAGTCTACAACTGCTTAAGTGGTACGCGTGTCATAACTTCTGTCCATAAATTATCGGTAATATAAAACAATCACTTATCTCCTGGGCTACAGACAAGAGAATATAAAATTTTTGTTATGGTTAACAAATAATCTAACTTTCGATGACGAGAAGAGAACCGAACGCTGGACAACGACACAGAGCATATGGCTTAATGTTTCTGTTTAATATTTTAATGTATGTTTTTTAAGGAACATAATTATTTTTCAGCCTTCTAGCGAGATTTGGACGCAGCATTTTTCAAAGATCTTGTTAGCTTAAGAAATGTACTGTCAAATATTGAATTCACCAAACTTTCTCGTTACCCCGTTCTCGGCCTTACTAGAACTGCTGGCTCACGCATTTTTTGAGGGGAGT
>NC_046658.1:115159852-115163584 GCF_010883055.1 Belonocnema kinseyi | reverse complement strand
TTCGCCGGGAGTGGGTGCTAATCTGGAAAATTGCACCCGCTCCCAGCGAAATCGCGGTAAAATTTCAGCCACAACCACGTCTCACGACCGTGAGATAGGTGGGTACAGTCTGTAACAGAATCAATACGACAATCTAGCAAAAGCCTCGTGCACCCTACGAACACGGAGCGATCCAAGGACTACCGCCTTCTGCATTTTTCCCGCAAGTGTTTTAGCATATTGTTGACACGCGGGGATGCTTTTTAGGCCATTAGCGAGTGAAAGCTTGGCACCTCCAAGGGCGTCGATGATAAGGACGATTAGTCTAACGGAATATTCTGGATACAATCTTTAAAACTCCCTTATAAGGTCTCGATACCTCTCTTTCTTTTCATTCTCCTTGGTTATGATTTTTTTGTCAGCTGGTGTCGAAAATTCGATAACGAACATGGTTCGCTTCTCGAAGTCAAGAAGAACCATGTCAGGCCTCGAGTGAGCAACAGAAAAAATTGTCGAGAATATAAAGTTCCAGTATATGCGGCACTTCCCATTCTCGACAATTAACTCGATTCCCCTAGGAGTATTTAGAGGAGTGATATTAAGGTTAATGCCGTAAGAGTGACAGAGATGGTAATAAAGCACTCTTACTGCCGCATTGTGCCTTTGAATGTAGGTCGTTCCCGCGTGACTTGGATAACTAGATAGTATATGAGATTAATGCTCGTGGTGTGCAGGGCACGCCCTGCAGCTATCATCAGAAATGTCTAGGCTCAAAATGTGGCGACGGTATGTTAAGGTGGAAATGACACCGCCTTATCATGCAAAAATGAAACCCTCCGTACCAGACTTCAATCCGGACGATCTAAGGAAAACAAACGTCAGCTCACAAGACATTGACTGATCCTTCACATTTCTGTGGAAGATACCATGCATCCTCTTATCGAGCAGCTATTCACGAAAGTTTTTCTCTTGTGCTTTCTTAATCCGAGCTTTCAGGATTGAGTACTCGAGATAGATAAGATTTGATGCATTTTACTCACCCCTAATACTGAAGTTAAGTCCCAGTGTTTCAGCAGCCTCCTCCGCTGCTTTGTACAGAAACGCTCCTTTACCTACTTCTTCGTGATTCTTAACCATTTTAAGAAGAGGGTCTCTTCCATTTGCAACTTTCTATTTGTACCCAGAATAATCCTGTTGTGAAGACATTCAAGACTCAATATTCCGAGACCACCTTGACGGCGTGAAATGTACAGTCGCGGAACGGAAGACTTAATATGCATGCTTTTGTTCATGTGCATAACCTTCCTTGTCCTAATATCAAGGGATCTGAGCTCGTTCTTCATCTATGGAACTACTCCAAATGAATAGAGTACTACCGGGACGGCAAGCATGTTCGTTGCAGATACTTTGTTCCTCACCGACAGTTCGGAAGACCAAATCTGCCGGATGAGACGTTTGTATCTGCTTCGGAGAGTATTCTTTATAGGTGTCACATCCTGAATGCGGATCTGTGGCACGCCCAGGTATGTATGAGTCCCTCCAGCGCAAAGGTGTCGTATAGGTTTTCTATCAACGAGCTCAGGATTTTCAGGGATGCCATTAAGTTTTCCTTGCTTCAAATAAATCTTGGCGCATTTGTCTTATCCGAATTCCATTCCAATTTCCAAATTTCCAAATATACAAAAAGTATATCGTTCGACAATCCCTAGAGCTAGATGTAGTTGCTCTTTGTTTTTAGCATAGATATTAAGATCGTCCATGTAAAATACATGAGTGACCTTGTACTTTCGATTTGTTGGTTTGGCACAAGTACCCGTCGGAATAGCGAAGTACTAGAGATAATGGCAATAATGTAAGGCAAAAGAGGAGTGGGCTCATCGTGTTACCCTGAAAGACACCTCTCTGAAAGGTGACCTTGTTAGTTGTCACACGACTTTTTCCAGATGAGATAGTAAATCTGGTTTTCCCAAGTGGCATTTATCTCTCTATGCATCTCACGATTTTCGGATGAGCCTTTAGACTTTTCAAAATACAAATGATAAGTCTATGGGAGGTTGAATCGAAAGCTTTCTGTTAATCAATCCAGACCATCGATAGGTCACGCTGGTAGACTGCTGCATCTTTGCAGACACATCTATCAATGAGCAGGTTCCCCGACATTCCGTTACACCTTTCTTTGAGCCTCGTTGTTCATACATTTCTTGCCACACAGGTTCAATTGCCCGAACAATCCTATCATTTAGGATATCTTTGAATATCTTATAAAGCTTGTTCAGACAAGTGATTGGCCTGTAATTCTTCGTGTCAGCTAAGTTGCCTATTTTCGGCAGGAGTATTGTGCGCCCTTCCACAAACCACTCCGGAATCGACTCTTCCGACTTTAAATATGAGGTGAAAATACGGGCCAAATGCTGATGGGTTGAAAAAAACTTCTTCCACCAGAAGGTTTTGATACAATCTGGTCCCGAACTATGCTGCACTTCGTAGACTTCTCTCCAAAATACTTCGACCTCCTCTGGTTTGGGTGCGTGTTCGACAGTAACGGGAGGGTCTTGGAAGAGTCGAGATTGGTCAGAGAGAAACTGTTTATTTTCTATGACCCAACTCTCCCTCCGCTCTAGACTTCTCTAAGCGTCAGATAGTATCCATATTCTCTCAACAATATGCTGCCTGATGGTCAGCAGCTTTGACTTGTTAAGTGTGTGATAACGGGTCCGGAGTTCGCGCGCGAACTTTCGAACCTTGGCGGTAAAATTCCTGCCAGATGTGATGCAGTCAATCACACACTGAATGCGGGACGTGTACTGTCTTGCCCAGCCTATCTTTATGGCAAGTTGATACATTCGTCTTTTGGTCTTAAGATCATCCGTTGGTTTTGTTTTACGGTTCTCATCGGCCAAAGCTCTCGCTGCATTATACACACAATGATTGATAGCCCAGAGGTCGGATTCTCCGGAAAAATGTCCACGAAGCTCGTCATCCATTACAGCCAGATCTTGAGGCTTGAGAGAAACCTTGGTGTTGATATTTCTCCGGGTCATAAAGCAACGCTCTTCCTCTATTGGATGTCTGTCAGCGGTTGGTCTTAGTGTCACCTCTCTTTCTCTGTTACCGACTTGTTCTGGCTGTGGTAGAGTAGGCGTTCCGCTTACATAGTCCCTTTTTCGGAATAATTCAGCATGTTTTCGCAGACGTTGCTGCGAAGTGTGCGATAGCTCCGGTTATTTCTCGCACCACAGAGCATGCAGCCGTGCCATGTAACCCCGTTCAGGGGCCATACTCGCATCGTAGCATTCTAGCAAGTCGTGATTCAGTCGCTCCGTCCACCCAAAGGTCGCGAGATCCCGCCGATCCATCGCATTGAATCCATTTTCATTGGCTAGATTGGTCGGCATTGTTGGCAGACCCATTGTCGGGAGCCCTGCGCGTTCTGTTGTTTTGAACCGCACTTACTACAACTATGTTTGGTGTTGTCATTGTTGTTCCCACGAAAAGGGACCCTCTATGCGCAACCCGAGGATGCATTTAGTGGCTTTGTCATAGGCCCTTCGGTTTGATTCTAGAGGAATCAAAACCGAACCAAACATGCAAACGTGTCTACCAAACTGATGTAAGAAAAAGGCTACACTTGCCGGATTGAGAATCATAATACACCACACTCTCGCTTTTAGACAAGTGTCGGGGGTTGTCTTCAAATGGTCTTGGACTGATTTCGGGGGGATAAAAACGTAAACAGTGAACCTGTGAAAACAG
>NC_046658.1:115118104-115159752 GCF_010883055.1 Belonocnema kinseyi | reverse complement strand
ATTGAAAACGAGTCAGGTGACCCTCACTGTTTACTTTTTTATCTCCCCGAAATCAGTCCAAGGCAATTTAAAGACAACCCTCGATACATGCCTAAAAGCGAGAGTGTGGTGTATTATGATTCTCAATCCGGCAAGTGAAGCCTTTTTCTTACATCAGTTTGGTAGACACGTTTGCATATATCTTGATTCAAAATAACTTAATTTTCTTGCTGAATATGATAAAGGTAATTTCTTCAGAACACAAAACACCACCGAAGTGATCCGTCATATTTAACCATCTTCAGAAGTTTTGTTTTTCATAAAAAGCCACGGACACCTTTATCATCCAGCAGGAGGCCAAGCCGATGAAGCACATCTTGTTAGAAATAATTATTTTTATCGTTATTTTTTTTGTTTTTTATCGTTATTATTTTATCGTTCTTATCGTTATTATAAAAAAACATTTCAGTGTTGAAATGTTGTCACAGGCTTATACTGCCCAACATGTCGAAGGCAATTTTTTAGTTAGAGATGGATTTTTATTTGATCATTTTTGCACGGGACTGTCCCGGTATATACCATCAGTCACGGACGCATTTTTATAATGTAATCAAGTGATCTGATGAAAGCAGTCTGCCCAGACATATTGGACAAAGCATGGTTTTACCCCATCGTTGACGGACTGGGTTGCAGTCAAGTACACGATGGGGGGACCTACAGCTTAAGTTGGGTTCCGAACCAGCAGAACCTCGGTAAAGGTACATTGAAAAATTTCCAGAAGTACCGGCTCAGGGATCGAACCCCGGACCCCCGCGGTGAAGTCCGAGTGTCTATTATTATTATTATTATTATTGAAATATTATGCCATTTCCTTTTCAGGGTAGACTTGACTCACTCGGTGGGGAAGGAAGTAATATGAGAAACGAATATAAAATTTTTAAATTGATCTAGAATTCTCATGTTATTTACACTGTAAAAAAAGATTTGTGTAAAATTACAAAGTTTCGGAAAATTACATATTGTATCATTGTAAATATCACACACTTCACTGTGTGATTTTACAAAAGTATGTGAAATTACATCCTCTAGCGAAGTAAATAAAAGGACCCTCGAACAGCAGTGTAATATTACACACTCGATAAAAATAAAAGTACACATTCCCTCGTACGAACTTTACATTTAGAAGGGAAAATTCAGTCGCAGCGTGTAAAAATACCATGCGTCGGTAAAATCACTTTTCTGTGATTGAAAATTACATCGAGATTTTTAATTTTACCAAAGAGCTTTAATTTTACCCTGGCGGGAACTGTAAAAATTTTTATTTATATTTAATTTAACATTTAGAATAATTAATCATGTAATATGTGAATACGAAAGCGTCTCTCGTGTTCCTTGTTTATCGATGCCTTCATCCTTCAATTTTGGAGCATTTTTATTCTTAATGTGAGGAAATTGACAGCTAATGTTCAACTTTTTTGACAACTTTCACACAAAAATAGACCAAATTCGAGCTATTTTTATTTTGCCTTTTACATTCTCTCCTATTGGAACGGAAAAAATGCGGTTATTCAAAACGTTTTTTTCATATTTTTGTTACAGAATATTTAAACATCAAAAAAACACCCATAGTATCTTATGTGTTTCAGGTAAGTGGTAACGTGTCCGACTTGTGTTTCTTCAATCTCCATGAAATTCTACGAAGTTTGAGCTTCGAGTGTTCGAAACCTGTCGCCCTGACAAATTTTATTTTATTTTGTTCTTTCACATAATGAATTTTACATTTTCGAAAGTAAAATTATCGGCCGAATTGGAATATCACAACAGATTCGTAAAGTTACTCCGATACACGAGGGTCCTCTTATTTACATCCACCAGAGATGTAAAATTCAATAGATTTTTTTACAGTGTATTTAAATAACACGTTCGTTCCGCAACACTGCATGTGAGGTTCCCCACTTGGGTGCATTAGTACTCTAGGTCTTTTGTTGCGGACGTCATTCAATCTACTGTCACTCTTTTATTCAACTATTTGCCGCCATACATTTCTGCCATGACTTACTTCTCTAGCTTCTTTCACGTCCATGCATTTTTTCATGCAGTTTCTCGTGTTTCTGTGGCTTTCTATGTCTCTTCTCACTAGGGTCTCATTCCCACATTCTAACCATTCTTTCCGCGCTTTGCCTCTGGGGACGCTACCATTTAATTTACCTTGTTACACTTGTTTCGTTAGTCGTTCATTTGGAATTCTTTCAACATGCCTGAACCATCTTAACCGATTTCTTTCATATGTCTCTACTAGAGTGTCTTCTGCACCACACACTTTGAGAATTATCTCGTTACTCACTTTGTCCATCAGAGTTTCCCCACATATTATGCGCATTTATGTCATGTCAATCGCGTTAATTTTTCTCTTACCTTTTTCTTGATAAGTCCATGTCTCGCTACCGTATAGAACAGTCGGTACAAATATAGAATTATGTATTGCCATTTTAGCTTTATTTGATATATTTTTACTTTTGATAAGAGGCTTCGAACACCATAGTTTTTGTTATATTTTCGTTAATTTTGAGGCCCATGTTCTTTATGCTTGCATTCAGTTTAATCAAAATTCTTTGCAAGTCTTCGATTGACTCTGCCATTAAAACCTTATCATCTACGATAAGCTACTTAGCTACGTGGTAGTACGTGAGTTAGCTACGAATGCTAATCCACGTACCCTTACATTTCTTTGTCTAACTCCTTGAATAATATCCAAACAGTCACTCAATTTCCCATTTACCCATAAACTTGCTTTGTTACACGTATAAATATGGTTTTTATAGCTTGTAGGAGCCATACATTGACTCCATACTCTTTCAGGACTTCCCATAGTTTACTTCCATCTACATTGTCAAAAGCTTTTTCTAGGTCAACAAATGCGCTGAAAATTTGTTTTCCTACTCTCAAACTTTTTTCTGTGATTTGCCTGGCATAAACCCACTTTGGACTTGACAAATATTTTGTTCTGGTAAGTTCATTACCTTACGAATAAGTATTTTCGAGTATATTTTACTAACGGTACGTAATAAGCTAATCTCCCTGTAATTATGACAGTCGCTTTTATCTCCCTTTCTTTTGTATATTGGTACGATAATCGCTTTTTTCCAATCGTCTGGGACCTCTCCCATGTCAAAACATAAATTTATCACAGCACAGTTTATGTGTTATGTACTCGCCATCGTGTTTAAGCATTTCAGCGTTCATACAGTCTAGCCCGGCAGCCTTACCGTTTTACAAGTTCTTAATTATATCCCTAACCTCATTGACACAGACTTTCTCAATTGATTTTTCTAACACATCGTGTTCTTTATCGTAGTGGTAGTGTCCTATAGCTTCATCTTTGAATTGTCCCCTAAAATAGTCTCTGAAGTCGTTTGGTATCCCGTCTGCATCATATAGCATTTACTTATTACTATTTCTCATGTTGACAAATTCTGTACTTTTATTTTCCTTCATTGTTTTATGAAGCATTTTTTTGCTTCCTTCAAAGACATTTTTTATTTTCTTCTCTTCTTCTGCTCTAATTTTATCTTTACTTTCCTTAATTAATCGTTTGAGTATCCTTTTTTGTGCCTGTAATCATTTATACGTCTATTTCTTTCCTCATCGCTAAGACCAGCGATGATCAAAGTTCTGCTGTAAGCTTTTTTCTTTGCTTTTTGGTCAGCCTGAATTTCATCATTCCATTGTCCATCAACAGAAATTCTGCTTACAACCGCGGTACTACAGACTTCGATCGCAAATCTAACAATGGTACAGGGAAACTTTGTCCATGCGCCCTCTATATCTTTGTTTTTTATAAGCGCCTCCCATGTTGCTATATCTACATATGCTTTCGATTATCTTATTTTTGAAATCTATTCACACATCTGGTCTCTATAGGTTCTCAATCTTGAATCTCTTTTCTTTTGCTTTTTGTCTTGGTTCTCTTTTTTCTCCATCCTAGACCTAAGTTAATTTTGCAGTTCAGAAGGTAACGATCAGCATTGCATTCAGAACCTCTTGTGACTCTTGTATCTTTCACCAGAACTCTTAGTCTTTCATCCGCAACAACAAAATCAATTATACTGTAACTATTTTGTGTGGACTAGATGTACATGTAGATCACGTTATTCCTAAACCAAGTATTTGTAATAAACATACCCCTTTCTAAGCATGAGCCAACTAATTTATCTCCATGATAGTTTGTTCTTGGTACCCAAAAAATTACCTAGTACTCTTTCTGTATCTTGATTTTGGATGCCTACCTATCTATTCATATCTCCTAGCAGAATTATTCTTTCACCACGATAGCAAATATTTATTGTGCCATTGACAGTGTACCAGAAGGCATCTTTTACTTCTCTGGGATCACTTTCTACTAGTGCGTAGCATGCCATGATAAATAAGCTTCTGATTCCTACTTTTATTCTAGCCCACAGCAATCTCGGAGATACGAATTTATTATCTCCAAGATGCTGCTTCGCTCTTTCATTCAAAATCACACCTACTCCTTGCCCACCATGTGATTCACTTTCTACTCCTGACCATATTTGAAATCCGCCTTTTAACACCCCGTTTTCTATGTCTCTATTTTCGCATCCTTTTTTTGTTTTGGGTACATATAACATATCTAGTTTCCTTACATGCATAGTTTCTCGTAATTCTTTTACCTTGAGATCTAGAATTTCCCCTAGCATTTCAAACACCCAGTCTCCATTCGTCGCCTGAAACCTGACCTTCACATTTACCGCGTACATGCCTTTGGTCAATTAGACTTCCAGTCCTTTCCGAACGTATTTTATTGTTCGTATTATTCAATGTTTATATCATGCGCCCAACCACCATCTTTATGCTATAAGTTTATTTTGCGAGTCGAAATTATGTGCAAGTTAAATAGAAATTCTTCATATGGTAGAAATTCTAGTCGTAACGTCCATCCCACCAAACTTTAGTTAATAAGGGAGGGTTGGAAGGGGGGGGCAGAACTAGAGCCGAGAAAGTCATCTTGGGTTGATCCTTTTATGCTGAGAAGGTCACCAGCCTAATTAAATATTCAAATCATTGTCTTATGTATTTAATAAATACGCAAGAACATATGATATATTATAATGCAGGATTCGAAATGAAAAATGGTTCAATTCCATATATTATTCACTTTTAAAAATTATTAACTTCTATCTGGTCGGCGCTGCCCATAAGGACCCTATAAAAATTTTTATATGATTAAGGATCAAATATAAATTTCCAAACCATACTCCTGTCTCTCGTTGAGTTTGAACTTTATTAATCTAGTTAATATCCAGGTAGAAAACTTAGTTCTTGGAATGTTTTAGGTCATTCATTAAATTCGACTATGGCGGCAAGTTTTCGACTTGGTTTGTAGGTAATCTTTAGGACCTGGAATGTAGGCTAAGTGCCCCTGACGGAATTCAGCGCTCAATGCACATTTTATTCAAATATTGAAATCACGGAGTGTAATGAAATATCTTATTTTCTGAAAATTCAGTAGAAGGTGAAAAGCTTTTCATATGAAAGTGGCGCAGACGAAAAGCAATTTACTTGAAGAGGTCCTTCATTCTCTTGTGGGATTCATTATTTTCATATCAAATCCGTTGAGTAATTGAGTCGTAAATCATAGGTTTCATAGTGCCACTATGAGGAGTGCAGACTTCAGCTCAAGGTATCATTTTTTGTCGACAGTATGAAGATGGAGTACTATCAATTTCAAAAATGCAATTATATATACCTTAGGTAGATCTAAAAATGCTTATGAAAAATTTTTATGTGCTGTAGGATACCAATTCCTCCAATTGAGTTCCAAATCAAAAAAATTGCCTGACTACCTTTTCGAAATTTCGATTTTAGCAGGTGGTTCTGGGCATTTGAAATTCCCCATGTGAAATGCATGAAAGAATCACTTTTTTTGAGATTTTTGAATAAATTCGGCGGGTTAGGGAAAATCTTACATAGAAAGCTGCAGGACTTGCAGAGGACTTTTCAGAAAGGAATTCAGTGTATAGATCATATGTGGTTTCCACCTGTGACGCAGTCTACAAATGCTAACAAACGTGTCCCTATATCCTAAATAGAACATTATGCCCTAATTCTACAATAGGGTAATTCATAAATTCGAATTTCGATTTTTGTTGATCACCCCCCCTTCCCCCACTTTCTCCTTGATTGATCATTTTTCGGAGCAAATTTCATATTTTTTTAAAAAGGTTAACATTAATGCAAGCTTCTGAGATTTTCAAATTAACATGGGTGTTTAAATGTGAAAAACCTGGTTTTCGAAAAAACTAAACAAATGAGTGCTTCTTATTAACTTTCTATGAATTAATTTTTAGTCACTTCTGCACGTAATGTTCAAAAAATATTTTACAGCTGATAACTTTATATTTTGTCGTTCCTTACGCCCTTGTATTGTACCCGCAAAATGCTAAATAAAGGCAAAATAGCAGTTCTGTATCAAATTCAGGCTAAATATGGTATTTTATAAAAGCTTCACATTAGTTCTTTTCATTCAAGAAGTAAAATATATCAAAACATAGTTGTTACTATTTTTTGTTTTGTTTAAATAATTATTATTCATTTCAAGCACTTTTTTCCAATAAATTGGGAAAAAGAATTATTTTTTCAATATAAATGATACAGTTACTGAATGTTATAAGTAATATTTGTTATTTAAGATATTTTTCAATTATTAAAATAATTAAACAATGTTTATAAAAAAAAACAATATTATTATTTGAATTAATCAACTACATCATTAATTCCAAAAAACAGTAACTTTTCAGCATTTCCAGGGGAAGGGGGGATTCTTAAAACAAATAATTATTTCTTAAACAATCTGCAAATAGTAAAAAATACTTGCAAGTCTGTCACGTATCGATGAAACATAACGCAATTTTAAAATCTTTAAAAAAAATGATTTTAGCGTACATTTGACATAAAACTGTTATTTTGAATTTTTCAGTTAGATAAAGCCATCTTCTTGAGAAAAACATTCAAACAAATGGAATTTATCACGAATAAAATGTTAATGTAACTTGTTGACTTTAGAGGCCGATAAACTGAAAACTTGCAAATCACGTAAATAAACAAGATTTTAAGGAAAAAATTGTTTAAATGCAATGTTTCTTGCCAATTTATATTTTTAGTATAGGGTAAAAGATGTTCTTTCAATTTTTGAAGATAAAGGAAAAACATTTCAATGAATATTTGAATAATTAATTAACTATAAGATTTTTTGATAATTTTGTATTTTTACTATAGTAGGATTTTGAAGGGAATAACGTTTAACTCTTACAGATATAATGATAATAGAAAATTCATCATTTGAAAATATTATTTCTTTTGTACAAAAGAAAAACAATGTTGTCGAAAATTTCTTTTTTTTTAAATATTAATATTCTAGCTTGAAAATTCACCATTTTGGTCACAAATTCAACTACTTGTTTACAAATTTTTATTTTTTAGTAGAAAATTCAACTGCTTCTTTGAAAGTTGAATTTGTTAAAAATTCATATTTTTATGATTCGCCTCCTTGTATGAAAAATTAAATATTCCATTTTGGAAAATCAATCTTCTGGTTTAAAAAATACACTTTCGGGTTGAACTTTGTCCTTGAAATTTTATTTTTTTAAGATTCATCATTTTAGTTAAAAATTCATTTCTTTGGTTAAAAATGTAACTAATTTGTTGAAAATTAATTAGTTTTTTTGGTTGAGAATATTTTTTTTTATACTAGCAATGTAATTATTTCATTTTTTTTGTTTTGTTCTTTGTTTCATAATTAAACTAGTCTTACGAAAATTTAACTATTTAATAAAAAATTAACTTTTTTGTGAAAAAAATCTTATTTCTTGCGTTAAAAGTTCGACCGTTTTGTAAATGATTTGCCCATTTGTCTTTAAATTCAACAATTTTGATGAAAATTCCTATTTTTAGTATAGATTAATCTTCCTGCTTAAAAATGCCTCTTTTTGGTTTAAAATTTAACAGTTTGGTTAAAATTTCATATTTTTCACTTGAAAATGCAACTACTTGGTTGAAAGAGGATGCAGCTTGTTTGAAAAAATTGTTGTTCAAAATTTTTCATTTTTTTAATTTAAAATTAATTTTGTGTCTGATAATTTCATAATTCTATTCTTGGCTAGAAATGTATCCTTTATATTTTGAATATTCTACAGATAATCATATTTAAAAGAATTCAATCCTCCACTATTACCCAATTTTCGTGAAAAATCACCCGTTCTCCAATATTTTGATAAATTCTTGGAATAAGTTAATTTTACTGAAAGGAAGGGGAGGTTATAAAACTGCGGTTAGCTAATAATCCATTTATTTTAAATAATTAAAAAAGTGTTTTGTCGGAGTTTATATTATGTTACATTTTTTTTATAATTAACAAACTTTTTTTGGTGAACTATAACATTATTATCAATATTATGACTCCTGGAAGCCTAATTAAATTTGTTGTTTTCAATGACTTTCATTTTATCCTCATAGTACCTTAAAAAGAAAATAGATTAATTTTCATTCAAGAAGGAAACAAACTAACGAAACTTAATTACAGGAGAGTATTTTACACAGTCGATTTAATAATTGGTGAAGAAATCGATAGCCAGTGGCTGTCCGCGAAAATGGATGATTCGGTTACTGATGATTGATTTTCGACAAAACAAAATACTGAATGGAGCTTAAGGATGTAAATGAAGCAAACAATTACTTGCTCGAGGCTTGAATTAACCGACTGTCGGCTCTGTTAGAACGTCGTGCGGATGAATAACGCGGTCGATCAATTATCTTACGGCCAGTAAAATTAGAGATCGACCCAAATAGCTACGTATCCAATAAGTATTTAATTCGCGTGTTATCCATCGCTATAAATACAGAAGTGTACCAAACAACAAGTCTAGTTCTTAAGAGCTCACTATTTCTAGTTTAAACCACGAACTTTATAGCTAAATAAAATATTTTCATTAACATTCTCTTATTTACAGTAAGAAAAGAACTGTCTATCAATATCACCAGATTACTTCACTCATTGATTAAACATACCTAAAATAAATAAGAATCAAATCTATGCATAATTGCATAAAAGTCCATCAATTTAAGTTGCTCACATAAAGAAAAATTTTGGAAAAGAATCAAGTTAGCATATTTTCAGAATATAAATCTTTCAAATTCACCTCAAATCGGGTTTCATAATTTAAATAAAAGATTCAGTAAGACAGTCCAATTGTTTTCCGTGAAGATACGCTAAGAACGACAAGGATATGAATGTATTATTATAAGTCCTATTCACCATCAGTTAATCAGAAGAAAGAGTCCTCGGTTCAAGGAAAAATATTCGCTGGTGCTCGGGAAAAGAAAAATTTAGTTGATTCGAAGAAATTAAAGATTTTTGGATTCCATCACAATTTTTCTTTTACTTAAAATAATTTTCCTCATTTTGAAGTTATTTCTCATTAAATAAAAAAAGTTATGTTGAAGAAACGATTTAACCCTAGATTTTAGTAGTTATTGCATACTTCATTAAAATGTTACAGGTAAATTTTCTCAAGTTTTGGTAATCACTTCTTAACTTTGGTGATCAAACCAAATTTACAAAACTTCAAGATTTTTATTATTATGTAATTGAAAGGACCCAAGACCAGATATGCAGAAAATGGCTTTTCGCCTAAATATCTTACCTTATTTTTTCATTTTCGTAATTTCGAATATGTAGATTAATAATTTAAAAACATTTCTAAAAAATTTGAACAGTTTTTACTTAGAACATTGCCAAACTCTCAATTTGTACATGTATTCAAAAAAGATAAATTCGTCTATTATTGAAATGTTTCGCTTCTCACCAACTTTGTGTTAGAGTTGGCTGAATGCCTGATATATTGTACATCAGACCCATTAAATAATTTTTTTTTACTTATAATCTTGACAGATTTAGTATCTTGTGTATGAAGAATGTTTGTGTGTTTCAATATCTAATAAACATTGAAATAAGGCAACCTACATTTCATAAAAACTAATACGAAGGAAGATAAGACAGGATGAGAAAAAGTGGTTGAATTTATTTTAAGTGTTCTTTTAAGATCCCTTGCAAATTGAAAAAAGATAATTGGCTTTTCTAACAAGAAAACCACAACAGTTTTATTACACTATTGGGAATGAAAATCAACTTGCAATCAATGTAAGAAATATATCCTAGCACGGAAAGTAGTTGAACTTACCTTAACGGAAGTTTTAATGTTAAATTCGATAAAATATGGGCCCATGAAAATATGCCCTTAAATTCTTAAATATTTAGAAGATATTAAAAAAACCTGAAAATAGTTTTAGCGACTTATCCACTATGTTATGTTATGTTATATCATAATCCAGACTTACCAAATGTTTTTCTCATGCATTTTTACCAGTAAAAAATATTAAAATTCTTGATCAAATTCTTTCTTCAATCCCATAGATTTTAAAATCTTATTTTTTTAACATGGGGCGATTAAGCATCAGCTGCCTTCTAGAAAACGTTAATTAAAAACTCCTAAAAATATTGAGAGGTTTAAGACCTCTGAAAAGATTTTTAGAAATCTGCCCACCTATCTGGCTTTTTAAAACTAAATGTTCAAGCATCGACAACTGTAATTTGGTGATTGTAAATTTATCTCATCACGCATGACGTGCTATAGTATATCAAATTTTTTATTGAATTTCTTTCGGTACCTTGGGTTGAGATTGCTTATTCAAAAAATTGCTAAATAAAGTACAAATTTTATTCATCATGATCACTGTAATATTTTGTTCTTTTTTTGCATTGAATTGTATTCTAAGCTCCCCTGAAACTGTATATAATTTCAGTAAATCTATATTATCACAATTCATAATATACATTTTGGTATAAAAAATACGGATTTTGATTAAATTGTTTTTATAATTAAAAACAACGCATTCCATAAAACAACCATTTTATATAAAATATTTTATGGCGACTTGTGTCGTTTTTCTATAAATTTAATTTATTTATTTTCCAATGCTATTTTTTACGTTTTAATAATAATATTATTAAATCGTATACTTTTTCGTTGAAAAACTTTCGTCTATTCGTTTTTTTCGTCCCTTCTGTCGTTTTTAAAAAATGTATTTTCTTCATTTTTAGTGATATTTTACGATTTAAATCAATCTGCTGGTCTTATCTTCGTATTTTGTATAGTTTGGACACAAAATGGAATTTTTTACTTTTCATTATTTTTCCTACGATCAAAATTTAAGTTTTCTATCTTTTAAGAAAATTCCAAAAGTTGTAATGACACTACAGTAGATTGTTCAAAAAGCAACGTTTTTCTCCTCTTGACTTTTATTTATATGGTGCGTTGTTTGGTCTAAAATGTTCATTTCCCTTTGTTTTTTGAATTTTGTAAATGCTATAACTCTGTTCATTTGTTTTTTTACACAAAAAATCATAAAAATAAATTTTTCTAATTTTTGTGCACTACGAACAGCCGTACATAGAATTTTTCAATTTAAAAAAGAAGTGATCTCAAAATTTTCTTAAATATTCTAAAGTTTAGGACACCTGAAGAATATATGAAAAGCCAATCTAATCTGTTAATTTTTTTGAAAGTTGTCATGCTAACAGACTAAAAATTCGTAAACGTCTATAAATCTCTAGACACACAAACATGCGTACAGAGTGGTTAAATTTTATTTTAATAAATTTTCAACTAATAATTTGTTTTCTAAGAAAACTCTTAAGTGTGTAAGAAAATTGGGATTATTTATACGTTATTAGTCTATTTAAATATTTAATTGTTGCAACGGTTCAATATATTGGAATTTTTTAGTGACTGGACATTAAAAAACCATAATAAGCAAAACGGAGAAAAATTAAGAAAAGTTTATCAGTTTTTTTTTTAGTTGAAATAATTTTATCATTTTTTTTATTAACATAAAGTATAAAAGCCGAATAAACTTAAATTAAACATAGAACATGTTACCCACGCTTATTTTACATTCATTTCTACCCCAATAGTAAAATTTGAAAAAAAACTCCTGTGATTTTGGTTTTTTATAAATATCGATTTTCTTGTCCCAATGTATAAGAGATGTTAAAACCACAATTAAAATAAATTTAAACACTTTTTCCGGTAGGGGATGCTCCCTGCTCTTATTTGAAAGTAATTTTTCATCATAGTAGTTTAATAAAAAATCTCCCTTAGTTTTGGTTGCTAAGGAATGTCGGCTTCGTTTTTTTTTTTTAATTTTAAGGGGATGCTAAAATACACCCAAAACATCCTGTAGACACAAAATAGTTAATGCGTGAAATTTGTGGGTAAAAAATTGTTGTGTTAATGGATCTGATCTACCAAGTATTCGGTATTTAACCAAATATAATACAAGATTTTTAGTAGAGTAACTTTTTAATAATAGACGAATTTTTCTATTTAAATAGAATTAAAAATTAAAAGTATGATAATTATATTCATTAAAACCGGGCAATTTTTCTAATATTTTTTTTAAACTATTAATGAGTATAATCGAATGTACAAAAAATAATAATTATATATTTTGTCAAAAAGTCGTATTCTATACATTTTATTTCTATACTTTTTTGATAATGCAGTAATTCTTTAAGGTAAAAAGTACAGAGATTTATTCTATTTTTAATTTATTTAATTTTCTTAAAATTATATTGTATGTTTTTCAATTCCAAACAATCATTAATACAAATTTGAAATTTTTAAATTTGGAACAATTTATTACTGGAAGTATTTATTTTCATCATTCGAATTTGTGCAAAAATTTCTTTGCTAATTCCACAAATTGTTTTACTGATGCAAAAACAATAAAATATTTTTTTGAATCAACATAAAATTCGGTTTCAAAAATACTAACGAACCGTTTCTTCAGTTTGCAGATACAAAAAAAAACATATTTTATGCTAAAATTTACGACTAATATAATTTTTAAGTTTCATAATTAAAATAAAATAATTTACAACTAGATCATACTTTCAAGCAGAAATCCTTTTAAAGGATAAAGTGTTAATACTGTTAATCCCAAACGTTCTACAACTACCGAGAACTGCTGAACAAAGTAAGCTTTAGCTTAAACTTTATCAGATCCTGGTACAACTCTTTAATGAGTGTTTATACTTTTCTTTGTCTATAAAAAATCAAAGAGCAAGTTAAAACTTTGAAGTAGCTATAGTAAATGTTGTTGTAAGTACTTAATACATTTAGCGGATCATTACGTAGTCGTTGTTAGTCTTTTAATAACCGTGTAAAAAATACGTTACGATTAAATTAAAGGGGGGGCTGATCCTGTGACGATTTGTGATGGATTAAGAAAAAATGTGAAATCAGCCATACAAAATATAAATGTTAATAATAATTTTTTTAAATGCTTGGAGAGATGGAACTTCGTTATTTTATTTTACAAGTAAAGCTTCTAAATACAGACTTCACACTCTTGTCCCTATTCCCCTCTTTACCCCTTTTTAAAAGAACTCCTCTTTTTACATTCTCATCAGAGAAAGTAGTAGATTCGTTTAAAATTTTACCCTCGTTCCCTCCCACTCGCTTTGATCAAATGACCGCGTTTTGAGACCTTCTGAACCCAAAAAACAGATTTTCGTAACGCGTCTATTTGCATGAAGGTAAGTGTGTATGTGTGTAGATTTTTCGACTTTTAAAACGATACCTTTCGAAAAAATTGACAGATTAAATTGGCCATTGGTATACACTTTTCGTATCCTAAACTGAATATTTCAACTCTATTCGTCAGCCATTTTAGATGAAAATATAAAAAGTTACAGTATTTAAAAAATTGTTGATACTACTTTTCTTTAAGATTTAAAAAAGCTGTGGACGGCTGATTGTAGTACTAAAAATACTAATTCTTGAACACCCTACAAGATTATCTTAGTGACATTTTGAATTTTGTTAAAAAATTGAAAATACAAATTTTGAACGCACAAAAAAATAATCAAAAATTCGATTTAGAACAAACGACACACACTGCGAAAAAAATGGCCCAACAATTATTAACCTAAGAAAGATCTATAAAATTGTTACATATCATTTTTTCATGGAATGCGCAGTTTTTGTTTCAATCGTAAAAATTAACATAAGAAATTAAAAATAATTTCTTTTTGAAAAATAACAAGAAATGAAAAAAAAATTACACATGAAAGTTGTTCACCCAAAAAGGATCTATAAATTTGTTGTTAATGATTCATAGGTCAAACAGATTTTCATTTAATCGTAGAAAATGAAAGAAAAATAAATATGTTTGAATCCTGAAAGAAAATAAACAAACTTGATTTATGGAAAACGACATAACTGACAATAAAATGTTTAATAAGACAAATATTATTTTTTGTAGAATGCACACACTAATGCATGTTATGAATTTTAATAAGATATATTTATTGAAATGATATATATTTTTCAGGTTATCTGAGACTTTAAATTAGTGCAAAATCGGGAAGAAAAATTAATCATAATAAATAAAATTTGTACTTCATTTCGCAGTATATGAATAAGCAATCCCAGACCGAGGTACATTTGATATGACCCAGACATTTGATAAAATAGCGTAAAACATAATGTAGAAAAGTTCCTTAATTTGAAAACTTAAATAATAAAATTTTCATTTAAAATCCATTTTTTTTGTAAAAAATTTAACTACAGTTGGTTGAACTACTTTATATTATATGCCTTCTATTGGCTGAAGTTTAAACTATTTTGTTGAAAATTAATTCTTTAAGCAAAAATTAATATTTTTCGTTATTGGTAAAAAAACAAACGTTTTGAGTTGAAAATTCAACAAGTTGGTTAAAAATGTATGCATTTTGTTATAAATGAGTCTTCCTTCATAGAAAATTAATTTTCTTGAATAAAGATTAAATCACTCGGTTGACAGTTGAATTGTTTTGGTAACAATTTATTTTATTAACTAACGGTACATCTTTTCGGTAGCAAATGTAACTATTTTCGTGAAAATGGGTTTTTCTTTTAATGAAAATCAGCTTTTCAAATACAAAGTTAAACTATCCCATTGTTTGGGAAAATCTATTACTTTTTAGATTAAAAGTAAATTACTTGGCCTCGAAATTTAACTGTTTTATTCGAAATTCGTCTTTTTGGGTTGCAAATCGTTTTCGGTTTAATTAGAACTTTTTCTTTAGAATTCGCTTTTTTAGTTAAAAAGAGTGGAAGATGTCTTTCTCTGATAATCTCTTACAAAGAAAGGGAGGGGTGGAAAAACGGTTTAAAATAACGTGTCTAAGTTTTTAAACTACCCGTTAAGAAACTTTTTTCGAATGCCTTCTCTAACCCCTTTCACGTTATATTACATACATTAAACATACATTGGTTTGATGAAAGCTAAAAGTTTTTTATTTTTTTAAGATCCTGTGAAACCCTCTCTACAGAGTTGCTTGAACTCATATGAGTGCTTTATATGTAAAGTCAAACAACCTAAAAGTGTTTCGGCCTTCGAGAATCTGATTCTGGAGGGCAAGTTAGTAAACAAGCCCGAAAGATACTTTCTCTGTAGGCTGATTTTTGAAGGTTGAAGCACTTAGGGTGTTTTCTTTCCAGACACATAAGAAGTCTGGAACCAGAGTAAAAGGTCTCATATAAAATAATTAAAAAAATAAATTCATAAATCCAAACGATTATTTCCCAACATTTTAGTGAAATTTTAGTTAACTCAAGAGATATTTAGAATTTTTTAAAAGATTCGAAAACTTTAGCAAAATTTAAATTTTTGAAGTTATCAGCTTCAAATTTTGAAATTTTAAAGGATTGCAAAAAAAGCATCTAAAAAATTTAAAGGAAAATTTTTTTATTGTGCAGGATTTAAGAAAAATAGAAAAAACTCCAATCATTTAAAAAGATATTTAGAAGCTTTTGAAACATTTAAAAAATAATTCCAAATTTAATAAGATTTAAAAAAATTTTAAACAAAATGTAAATATTTTAATACTTTAAAATACAATTGTTAAGCTTATGAATAATTTTGAGAGGTTTAAAAAAATAATAAAAATGCTCTTAATATATTTTTTGCGAAAGTTAAAAAGATTTTTAAAAAAAAATTTATTTTGAACGACTATTTTAGTTTTTCATTATTTAAAAAATAGTACGAATTAGGATTACTTTGAAACTTTTATAATAAATCTTAAGATGATATCAATTTGAAAACATTTCCGAAATTCTAGAAAAAGAAGCTGGAAGATTTTACAAAATTTTTTTTATTTTGCAGGATCTTAAGAAAATGGTAAAAATTAGAAAAATAATCAAAATTTCAGAATTTTTGAAAAAATGTAAAACAAAATGTTGTTGTTAAAAAAGTTAAACAAATTCAGAAAAATATAAATCCTTCGAAGATATCGACAAAATGTTCAAAGCTTTTCAAAATTTTTTAAAGTTTCAAGAGAATAATAATTTTTTTCTGATAATACATGGAAAACTTTAAGATGAATTTTTATATTGCAAAATTAATTCTTAAACATAGTTTAGAAACTTTTAAAAACGTTTCTAAAAATTTTGACAAACAATAAGAAAAATGTAAGGCAATTTCTTCAATTTTGAAAAAATTTCAAAATTTTAGAAAATTTATGAATCTAGCGTCAGACAGAGACTTCTACACACCTTTAGTTTCCAATCTAATTGATAAAATTCCTTTTGATGCAACAATTAAAACTGCGGCAATTTTACTCCTTTTCTAAGAGGGCACTTTGTAACGAAACTGACAAGGGAGATATTACAATAGCAATTTCTAAAATTGAATACAACAAAAAAATTATTTAAATTCTTGATGACAAAAACAGTTTTGAATTTAAATTCAATTTAGATCAAAGAGTTATCTTGAAAATTAGAAAAATAAAATATTACAACTTTGAAGACAATTCTTTCTTTATCCCACAGTTTAATTAAAGCTCATAGAGCTCGTTTTATTATGAAAACCGGTAATACCAACAACAGGTTTTTCAACTAGGAAATTCAAAAAATTACTTAGCAACCTTCTAAAAAAAATCCATGAGAGTTTTGAAAAATGTACGTGTAGTAAAAAATAGTTCATCTTTCCTAGATCTCATTAAGAAATAAACATTCCAAAAGCTCACATTTAGCTTCATTTGATGTAATCACAATGTTTCCTATTATTGCGCTTGATAAAATGAAGGCCACTGTTGAAAATAGATAAGCCAATATAAAAAACACACACAAATTTCATATGAACAATTCAATGAAGAAATTGATTTCGTTTTTAATTTAATTTATTTTAAATTTCATAAGTCTTTTTATAAACAACAATTTAGAACAATAAGATCTGTTATCTTTCCTGTTTTAACATATTTGGTAATTTAAAAACTTTCATAAAATAATATAGAATTGTGCAAACAGATTCTTTTCTTGAATCACTATCCATCTTTTGTTATACTGAAAAATTTTAACAAAATGATTTTTCAGATAAATTAAAAAGACAATAATTAGAAGAATAAAAAGACAAGAGATTGTAATACAATTCAACACGGTTTTTTTTTCAAAAAAATGCAAAGGTATATAAATTACTATTGTATGAATTATTTGCGTTTTGTGTACGTTATTATTTGATAGGAATTAATATTTGTAACAGTAACTTGTGGAAATGAAATCTACACTGATAACAATCATTTACACAATGCATTTGTGAGGACGAATAGTTAGTGTAATTGCAGGAAATAAACCCACTGTTATGATAGTTGGAATTGGGAACATAATTATCAATTGCATGTAATAAGAGCAGAATAGCACATTAATCAACTCACCGGTCGACGGATATCGCGCAGAGATTTAGAATGCTTGCTGTGCAACTAAGGACATCGAAACTGACCCAAATGTCGCACATGATGGATCCGAAAGGCCAAGTTCCTAGTATCGCGTAGAGCAATGCTACTGGCATTACTAGCAGAGCCACGCAGAGGTCACTGACAGCTAAGCTCACCAGGAGGTAGTTGCAAGGCCTTCGAAGTTTCCTCACGAGGCACACCGCAATGCAAACTAATACGTTTCCAATCACAGTCCCTATGACAATACTTCCAAGCACTAGAGCGAGTATGATAGCCTGAAAAAATATTTCTGTGTTCTCATTTTACAGTTATTTTGAAACTTTAAAAGCTAGGGCTTACGAAAAAGAATCGCGCAACAAATGTAGGTCAAGTTTTTTATAGTCCTGATTTCTAATTCCATCTGTATTTCTTTTGTAATTAAGAATATCAGATCTAAAATTCAAAAGAAAACAAATCAGATTGAGTTGGGTAGAAAAATTATACAAGAGTAACCTGTGAAATAAAATTTGAGTGTATAAATGAAGTAAAAAAAAATTTCCAGTATATTATACATAAAAGCAATTGAAAGCAATTGAATAATCGATGGAGTTAGATTGAAGTCTATTTGAGGTCTTATAAATAGATCCCTTTGTCTCGAAACATGATCATCTTTCTTAAAATAAAACTTGGTCTTTCTGTCCAGTATCCTAGAAACTTTGAAAAGAAAAAATCTAAAAATCATTGCTTTTTGCAGCTTGATAAAAAAAGTTGAATTGGCAGTTTTTTATGCAATTTTTTCCCGCAAAATTCAGAAATCAGTGCACTATTTTGTAAAAATGTATACAATAAAATCGTTGATTTCAGTTGAGAAATATGCTTCCTTCCTTCATTTTCCAGCATTTTAATAAAGGTCAGATTAAATCAAATACATATTTTATTAGCGTTTAAAGAGATGTTTCATTTAAAAAAGAAATAACAAAATATTCATCTTGAGTGATTTCAGAGAAAAAGGCATTTCACAAAAAAAAAGTTTTATACAAATTTCAAAAAGTACTGTTTTTTTGTGTTCCCAGATTGTCTAGGCTAATTGTAATGATGTGCCAGAACAAGCTGCTAATTTTAAATTATGGTTTGGAAATCAACCATGTATTATAAAAAAATTTATTTTTTATTTTTCTCAACCCCTATTTCCTTTCATTTGGTGTAAAAATAATTATGCAATTTTTATAAATTAGGAAAATGTTTAACTCATGATCCAACGCCTTTAAGTGGTAAAAAGTGTTAATTAACTTTTAATTATATATTTCTATTAGTAATAAACATTTTGACATTTACAGAATCATTTTAAATCGTTTAAGAACCCCAAAAAGGTAGGTTTGTTACTTTTTAGGGTAGTTTTCTTAAGAAAATTAAGATGAAATTATTTTTAATAATGCCTATACTCTCATTTTATTATTATTCTTATTGATTTTACGTAAGTTATTTCTAATTTTCAAAAAAAACTTTTTGCCTTTAAAATGCCTTGGACCACAAGTTAACTTGGTCCTTTTAAAATGAAATTGAATATGAGTAAAAATCGTTTATTTCAAACAAAGCCGAATGAAAATTGTTTAAATAGCCTGAGATTTACTCAAGGGAAAAATGTACTTATTTGTAGTGCTCTCGTCTTCTTAATTAAAAAAGTGAGAAAATTTGAATTGCTTAAACAATTATCATTTGGTTTAACATTTTCTTTGCCTTTAGATCGTAATAAGTAATTATTTTTCTATGTAAATGATACACTTGACGAATTTTAAGAATGATATTTTTAGTTTAAGATACTTGGTAATTATTTTAAAAAACATTATTTGTTTAAACAATTTTTTTCTTGTGAATCGTAAAAATATAATATTTCCTAAACTCAATGATACAATTAACGGATCTTACGTGTAATATGTTGTATTTTTTAACAATGTTTTAATCATTATACAAACAATTAAAATTTGTTTAAATAATTTTTTCCCCGTAAACCTTGATAAGTTACTACTTTCTGAAATCAATAACTCAAGTAATAAATGATAAAAGCCATATTTTGTGTTAAAGACAATAGATAATTATTTGAACAATTTTTACTTGTACAAACAAAGTTTTTCCCTGTAAATCTTAAGAAATTACTATTTCATGAAAGTAATGATGCAGTTAATGAAGTTTACGAGTGATATTTATTGTGAAAAATAGTTTTCCAATAATATAAACAATTAATAATCCTTCACTTTCGCCTTTTTATGTGAAAAATGGATGAAAATTTTGTTCTTCTGAATCTTCTACAACATTTTGCTTATAATTCAGTATTTTCTTATTTTAAGGCTTATACCCTAATTTTTTAAGCAATAATAATTTTTCAAAACTAGAATGTTTCCATACTTTCTATGAAAAAAAGCAAGTGATAATAATTGATTAAATAATCGCAAACTGTCTTCAACAAAAAATATCACTCTTAGCGTTCATTACCTGTGCTATTAATTTTTGAAAATAATAACTTTCACGATTAACGAGTTGCAAAAATTGTTTAAACAAATAAAAATGACCTTAAGAATGACCAAATATGATAAAAATAAAAGTATCACTTTTAGTATTCGTTAATTTCGTTATTAACTCCAGCAAACATTTTTTTACGGATAATAGGGGAAAGGTTGTTGAACGAAATTAAAATTGTTAAAATGATTACTAAATATCTTTGAATCATAAATATTATTCTTGTTAAGCACCCTAGTTTCAAATTTACCAAAATTACGGTGGTTTTACAAATTTGTTCGTTGTAATCATTGTTATAATTTCATGAATTCTATACACTCTAGTTTACACACAATTAACATTTATGGGCAATTTTTTTTGTATCGTTTTCCGATTGGTTAGTTTGCATTATAGTTACTCAAAAAGTGTAACTTGATAACGATAAAGTTTAATTTTCAAAAAAAGTTTCCGGTAACGAGTTACTTCACTCAGAAAAATTTTTGAATAAAAAAAGCATTCGTTTTGACCGTATGTCAAAGATAAAATTCGTTTGATTCTATATCAAATAAATAATTTGTTTAATTCAAAAAATATTCTTCTGAGTATGTCAAACACTGTCAGTATTGCTAATATGTGTCATTTAATTCAAAGGTTTTGGAAAACGCAAATTTTTAATTCTTTCTTTTACAATTATTTTTAACAAACTGATTTACTTGATTATTTATTTTTTAAGGAAGATCGGTCTTTTTAAGGCTTCTTTTTCAATTTTTTTGTACACTTTTTTAAGTTTATGTTGTTTTGCAAAATTTACTTGAAAATTCGAAATAAATATCGTAGGTTTAGATTTAGAAGCGTAAGCAGAGGCAGTCTCATATGTGGTATTGCTTACCCTAGCATGACACACTCTTACGTGACAGAACTTGCAATTACGTGGATTACACAACTGGAGAAATTCGCTTTCTATATCATACTATCTAAGTCTATAGAGTTAGTTGCATTCTTTAAAATGCAATAGGTCATTACATGGAGAGATTATACGGCCGTTTAGAATCTCTAATTGTTTCTGAGAATATATAAGTGCAAAGAGAAAAATTTATAAATACTAATTACACTAATTGAGGCGACAACATTATTAGGATTTATTCTATATTGCTTATCATGAAAAATTAGCATTGAACCAAAATAATATCGGTGCGAATACGGACGATATAATATCTGCATGATACAGAAAAAACCAAATTTCTTTAATATATGTTCTACAATATCTTTGAACTAGAAATATTTTGCATATAGAAAAATATATCATATTGCCCGTATTCGTAAATATATTTTCGTTATTCAATATTAATTTTTTTCCGGGATGTGAAAGAGCAGATAGCTAAAATACTATGTTCAAAACATAACATGAATTCATAAGCTGCATCCATTAACAATTAATTAACGATTATTTTTCATGAGTGTAATATTGAAGTACTAGTATTATTTACGTAACTGTAAACTGGGTATGAATAAATGTAGAATTCTATATTTGATATCTGTTTCAGCAGAAACAAAATAAATAAGTCCGTGGCTTAATATTTTTAAAAAATGTATATATTAACAATTAGAAAATCTATTATTAACAAAACTTATATAAATTAGTATCATGAAAAAATTCGGATACAATAACTAATAATTCATAATTTCGCATTGAGAGCGTTTGAAATTCAAAAAAAGAATCTATACAGAACGGCTTTAGGTTCAAAACGTTACAAATCATGTAAAATCAAGTAAAATTTCTTAAAAGGGCAATATCTCGCATGGAATAAAAAGAAATCGAACTTGCATTATTTCTAAATAAAACCTCTCAAAACTAAAGGAATTTCGGATTCAGATTTTAAATATTAAATAGTTTGACTAATTTCAAGCTTATAAAATTTTAGAAATTTCAATTGTTATTAGATAAGAAATTATAAATTAACATTAAAATTAATTACATACAGTTTTCTAAGATGAATGAAAATTAATGTGCCGGGACTTTCACATTTGCAAATGGAAAATTTTGTAATAAAAATTTTTGAAATTGAATGATTCTTGAAGTGAAAAATGAAGTAATTTCAAATAAGTAACTTGAAAATGACAACATTTTTACTGCATAACGTTGAAAACTAAATGAATATTAATTTTAAAAAACTAAATCAAATTTAATTACACTGGGAATCCCATTTATGCATCTCCCATTTAAATCGTTCGTAGATGATTTAATTTTAATTACACACTTAAAACTTAAGAATTCGAAAAAATGCTAATTCGATCTTGAGCATTAAAATCAAGACCTTTTAAATTGTAATAATTAAAAATTAACGAAACCATTCAATCACCGAGGTTTCAATTTCAGATAGTTCTATTAATATCTATTGAGATATCAAACGCCACAATTTTTAAGTTTTTAATTTTTAATATTTTAATTCCAATGAAATATTTTTAAATTGGAAATGCTTCATTTTTTAAATCTTGAACTAAAAAGCGTGCAAGTTAAAGATATTACATTGGAAAATTAACAAAAGTTAATCAAAATCTCTTTGATTCCAATGTTTGAGATCATACAATTTTAACCTTTTTAATTTGAAATTGTATTTTTTTAAAGTCGAAATTGAAATAGGCACTTTCAAAGTATTCATTTGCAAAAATATTTTATAAATCCCACATTTTAGTTACAATTAAAACACATTTTTTCAAAATTATTATGTATTATTTATTGCATTTACACAGGTTTTGTGATTCTGATTTTGAATAAAACACGAAAAAATCAAATATTTGGAGGTTACCTTCTTTTTATTTTCTTCTTCTTTATTTTCTTTCTTTAATGATGTATACTTGCCTAAATTTTGATACCAGAGTTATATTTTGGACATTTAAGAGGAATTATAATTTTTCTGTAATCTCTATTTAATTACTTTGTTTCAAAATAATAATACGATAAGATAAAATTAATGCACGTAAGAATTACGTTGGTATCAAAACAAATTAGTTTAAATCTGATTTAAAAAAAGAATCGTTTACCAAAAATTGTTTTTAAACATTAAAATACGTATACGTTTTAATATGAACACATTTTCTGTTGAAAGCAAGCCCACAAATCTGACCAGACTTCAGTGAACAAAGAAAGGTTTTGTCAGACACGTGAGCTCCCTACTGGTAGAAAATGCTGTTCTTGTATAACACTGCATCCTGAAACAACGCGTTTCGTGCTAAAAAGACTTCAGCTACTGGCAACATTCTCACGCCTTGGATAGGATGCAAGTGAAACAAGCAGAGATTTGGGCAGGCGATGGTTCAGTAGAAAAGATAGCACTAGTAAGAAACTCGTTTTTTAAATTAAAAAGTGACGTAAAAATAAAAAAAAATACAACAAATTTCAGCATTTAAGCGAAAGAATAAAAAAGCTTTTTTCGTTATTCCTTTTTAAAGCAAATTATTTAAAATAACCACCAAAAAAAAGTTGCCAATAGTTAACCGTAAGTAAAAATGTATTGTATTGAAATGGTTACATCAAGGATATTCAGTATGTTCACCAACTATCTGACCTCAAATCATAAAAATATATTATAAACAGCTAAATATAAGTGTGATTAAAAACAAAATTATGGAATCTGTAATGGTTTATTCAACCTTATTTATTTAAGCTGCTTTTTATCTTGTCTGATATTTCAGAAATATTTCAAATTTCGCGTATATAAAAATTTTAAGTGGTTTTATATTAAATTAAAATTTTTATTACGTACTTTGCTCTTCCTAGTTTAATCCTATTTTATTTCAAAAATGAGGCATTATCTTTCAATTTTATCAACAGTTTATCCAATTTCTAATATATTTACGTCTATTAATTTAAATAAATTATAAATTTGAGCTTCATCAAACAAAATATAAAATAAATTACATTAGGTATATTCAATTAATGGCCATCTCTGGGTACGAGCTTTTAAAATGCTCAAAAGTTTTTCGGTACTCCGAATATGCAGATTCTGGAAATAAGGGAAAGCTTTCTCTTCATTCTATCTAAAGTTTCAAAATTTTTTAGGTTTTACTAATTATAATGGAAAGTTGGAGAATTAAATTTAACTAGAAGTAAGCAAATCTAACCCTCAAGCAAGACTATGTACAGTCACTCTTATTATTAATCTGCTAAATGATAGTACTTCTCTGGCTCTTCCAGAAAAAATCTATGTAAGATTAAATTATTTTTAATTTTATAAACAAATTTTTATAAGCAATTTTTTCATAATTGTCCAGAAAATCTTACCAAATAGAAAATAACCAAGAGCCAACAAGAATGTCGATTATTTTTTGTACCAATTTTCCACCTACAAGAAAAAATCTTTATTGCTTTCCCACTTAGCTTAATTTGTTTAACCGAAGTATTTTCGAAACGAGTAAATGCCGGGGTCGCGTGACTCAAGCAAACGACTCGCTCATTGTTTCGACGATCTGTCGTACACGAATAAACAAATTAAGTCCTAAGTCAAACTTCAAATTTAAATAAACTTAATAATAACGAACTTTCGCAATTTGAAAATTGGTGAAAAAATAATCCTCATCCCTGTAATCCTGGTTTTTTAAATTTTTATATAAAACACCACAAAAAATAGTGTTTAAAGGATTTGTTGATTAAAATTGGAAGATTTTTTTTTAATTAGAGAGATACTTTTTCTTGAAGAACAATATTATAAATAAAACAATATATTCCATTTATTAACAAATAAATAATTTTTTTATAATAATCATGTGTATGTTTCATTTGTTTTATACAACGAATATATTGAAAAAATGAAAATTATATATAATATTTCCCACTGTATGTAATAACTTTTTCACTTTGGTTTGTTTTAAATATTTGCAGTTAGTGTAAAAAAATATTTTTCTATATAATGGTATAAACAAATTGATCAACAAAAGTAATTTTTTGTCATTTTGTATTGATTACTTATTAAGATGCATAGTGTTTACACACAATATAAGAGAAAATATTACACGATTAAGACTATTTAAAATTAGCCGACCAGTTGCAATTATTTAAACTATTTTTGTAAAAATAAAACAGTTTAATAATGTCAGAATATTTCTTAAAAAGTCCGAAAATACTTCTTATTGAAAGAATTCCTTTAAATAAATACATATTTTTTCCTTGAACGGAATTAACTTTTAGGACGAAATCAACTAAAAATGTCTAAAAATATCTTGTCTCATGACTGTCATGTTTCTGAAAATGACAAAAAACTGTTCTAATTTTAGGTATTTAAAGAATTTCTATAAACAAATACAAATTTGAATATTTTTCACGAATAGTATAATTTTTGTTAAACGTTTTGCAGAACAAAATTTTTCCATACAATATAATTAATTTTTTTAATTAAAACATAGACTATAGATGGAAGAAAAAACAAATTGTGCATTTTTTAATAAAAATTGTTCAAATAAAGAACTGATATTCGTCATTACAAAAATATTACAGCCAGAAGGTAGTGAATAGGAATTTTAAATTAATTCCAAAAAAACAATTGAGTCTATTCATAGAATAAGAGTCAAGATAGCCATTTGCTTACAAGAATTATTTAATCATATTATTTTGACTAATTATATTAAAATTAATTAAATTATATTGACTAATCCTAATCTTCATTAATTTATCTTATAGTTTATGCAAAAATTATTATCTTCAACAACTAAGTATAGCAAATTACAAAAAAATTACTTGTGTTCATTAATTTGTTTTTAAAGTTACAGGAAATATTTTCTCATTCTAACAAATTAACAAATTAATAAATGGCATACTTGAAAAGTTTAATTAATAAATGAATTGAATAAAAAATATTACTTTGTCTTGAATTTTTTTAGCAGTTCTTTGTTATGCAGTTATGCAGTTTTTCGTTAAAAATAAATACATAAAAATCCGTTAAAAATTGAACTGCCCAGCGATGTTGATAAAAGAGAGAATTTTGCATACTGTGCGTCGCTTACTCAGGGAAGGCGCAGCCTTAATTAACAAATTCATATTTTATAAAATATTCACCGTAAAAAGTTCGATAAGGACAAATTTGAAAGCTTATTTTATCTTTTAAAACTAATCCTCAATTAATATTCACATTATCTCTTATTCAAAACTATAAACTTACGCGAACGTGTAAGCAAATGTTTTAAATTTTCAGTTACGTGAAATCGCTGAAGGGTTTCTGGACTCCGAATTCCAGCATAAATGATAATGTGACTGGACTGATAAAGCATTAAAACTATAGTTTGTTAGCTACTTAAAACTTCATTTTGGGTCAGTTGTGGATGCAAAATAACTTCTTTTGATTAAGGATTCAGCAATTTTGTTGAAAAATCGTCTTTTCGTTTAAATTTAACTGTGATTCATTCCAAATTATTATTATTATTCATTTAAAATAATATCAAATATTATATTACATCTTTTGTTAAAAAATCTGTTTGGTTGCAAAGTAACTTTTCCGTCGAGAATTCATATTTTTGGTATTAAAATAAAACTGTTTTGTAGAAAATTTATCTTTTTGGTTTGCAAATTCAACAATTTAGTGGGATTTTTGTTTGCTTGTTTTTTTGTTTATTTGGCATTTCGTTTCAAATGTATCTCTTTTAGCACAAAAATCTCATTTTTTGTTGTTAAAAATTCAATAGTTTCAGTAAAAAATCAATCTTATTTGGATGAGTATTGCATCATTTTGTTAAATATTCGTTCATTTAATTTGGCTAACAATCCCTGTATTTAAAAAATTTACAATTAGGATAGGAAGTTCAACTAGTTGGTTAAAAATAACAAAATTTTTGTTAAAAATTTAAATTTCCTCTTAGAATGTTCAATTCCTATGTTGAAAAGTGTTCTTCTTGGTTTTAAAATGTATCTCTTTTGGCAAAAAAAAAATTCTGTAAGAGAGTCAAGCGATTTTGGAAAAATTTAAATACTTGGTTGAAATTTGAATCAGTTTGTTGAAACTTTATTTTATTTTTCACAGAAAACCAATCTTCTTGGTAGAAAATCATTTATTTTGGTTGAAAATTTAACTATTTAGCTCAAAAGTAGCTGGCCGGGCGCTGATTGGCAATAATAAAATGGTTGAATTTTGTTTATAACTTAATTACTTTCTCTGATTTCATTAAAAAATGGATGCGTATACCCGCTTGAATGTTCCACGCGTGAAAATATATTGGGTGAATATCTTTCTGACACCACAAATTTTAAGGTTTCATGAGTTCAGACTTTCAAACCATGCATCTTGTGATATCGTATAAAACATCTAAAAACTATACCTTACCGACATTTCCTGTCATTGTAAAAAGTTGTAAAACAGTCTAAAACAGGAAAAAACAAAACATCACGCAAAGAAAAATTGCAATCGATTTAAATTATTTATTTAAAAAGTGTTTTACTGATATTCCTGTTAAAAGTTCGTGTTTTTTATATTTACATATTGGCACATAATAATAAATAATTAGAAAAAGAGTACTTAAAAGTTGGTACTTTAACTTTTCTGAACTGTAGCCTATGATGATGGCTTTTTCAACGAGTTTCAACTTGTCGGTTTAGCGCAGTGGTTAGCACTCCCGACTGCTAGGGGTTAGATTTAGGTATAGATATATGTACTGGCCAGCTCCCGGCCAGTTCCCGGCCAACTCCCGGCCAACTCCCGGCCAGCTCCCGGCCATGCTTCATGGCCGGACGCTGGCCAGCGCAGCGTGACGATGCTGGTCGGATTTTTATTGAAATATCATATTTTCGTATTCAATATTTTTTTAAATTCAAGTATTTTGTATAAAGCTTAAATATCCAGGTAGAAAGTTGAACTATTTGGCAAAAAAGTAATTTTTAGTTGAAAATTCATTCTTTTGGCTTGAGAATTTAACTCTTTGATTCAAAAGTGTTCCTTTCGGTTGGAAAATAGATTTCTTTAGGTAATGAAATTCGAACTTTTTTTTGTTCAAAACACAACTGTTGGATAGAAAAATATGGCTCAAAAAGTTTTCTTACTAGCATCTATTTTATAGAAAATGAAATATTTTTACTTGAAATCATGGGCAGAAATTCTAAGTGACATATGTTACTTCTTGCCGAAATATATTGTGTATTTTTTATTTACTTTATAATAACTTTTAAGATAACTTTAAGCTACTTTAAATAGTAACTGTAACTAGTTAAAGTTACAAGGAGCATAACTGTATCTAGTTACCTTTTTTCGCTGAGTAACGTAACTGTAACGATAGTCACACAAAAAAAGTAACTAACCCAACACTGATTGAAACGACAAAATATTTGACGAACCTGGGCGGTAGAGTAAGGGGGACCTTCCCTCGGTAATCCTATGAAGGAGTCGTTGGGGGCCTGAGTAGTCGTCGTCAGGTTCAAAAGCCAGGTGCTGTCGGTAGTTACGTACTTCCCCTCCATACGACTCTAACCGTAAATCTGGAGCATCCCAAGCGCTCCTGTTCACTCTGCCTACGTCATACTTCCGAGATTTTCTGCGACAAACTCCACGGTAAATCAACCGGCGCATTGAATTTTTCGACTTTTCCAAATTTTACAAAATTTTACTTCGAAATTTAATGTTTCACCAATGTTGCACCTTGCCTTGACTCCTTCAATCCTGCAACATAAATCAGATACATACTTAAGGAAATTGTATTTAAAATGGCCACTCCGTTAAAGTGGTCAATCCTAAATAATTAACTCGTTTAAATAAATAAATGCCAAATTTCTGTACGAAAACATTGTGAAATGAAATAAATACTGATGAAAAATATTTTTAAATAATAAATATTCAAATTGACATAGTAAAATGTGATTAGAGAATTCACCTACTTCATCGTGAAATGTTACTTCAAAATTTAACTGCATTATTCATACAAGCTTTTTAATAATTTATAATTGTGACTTAATTAATTTGAAATAAAAAAATATTAAAGAATAGCGGCTCGGATAATATGGTCAAAACCTTGCGTCTATAAATCAGTCAGCCGAAAAGAATTTCGCGCCATCTGTCTACTTACAGTAAGAATATTATCTAAAATTCTACGTTATATTTAAATATTCACTTTAATCAGAAATAATTACTTAAATTGAGTAATTATTTGAGGTAAAGTTATTTTTAAATAACTTAAAACTGTATAATATATTAAAATTCTAAGAAAATTGGAAAATATTGTTAATTCAGTATGTTGTTGTAACACAACCTTTCAATTCGTACTGTAGGTACTGTTAAAATTTATCATTATTTTTCACTCTAAACAAACGACTTTCAGGCCATGTAACATATCTCAAGAAAATTATCATTTAGAAACTATTTGATGCAAAGAAAAATATTAATATTTTGAAACTATGTTCATGACTCCTTATTTGACAACTATAATTTGTTTATAAATAATAATTTATTAATGTAATTTTTACCACAATATAACCATATCTTAATTTAATATATATCACAATATTCCATAAAATTTTATGGTAAAAATGCTACAGTTATAAACAAAACATTATAATGTAGGAATTTAACAACCTTAGTATTGAAATAACCAAAGAAATAAGCATGTTTAAGCTAATTTTTGAAGGTTGAGAAAAAATACTAATGAATAATGCTTAGATTAATGTCTAGATATCTATTTTTGATCAAATTTTACTACATTTTCTTTCTTTACGATTTTTGTTATTTGTTTACTCTAACTTCAAAAAAATATAAATAACTCGAACGTCAGTTTTTTTTAATGAATAGAAAAATCATTTAGACAGGCAGTCAATCTAATTTTTATCTTTAATAAAAATGGAAATGAGTACGTCGATATTAAATTCCCTTTTTTATATCGTATACGTGAAATTGGATATTTATGAAGAAAAAGAGAAGCTCAAAGCGCTTTTAATCAAATAATACTAAATTATCTACTTATCTACTGAAATGTAATTAAAATATTTTTAATAACAAAAAAAAAAGAAAACTTAAATAACTAAAATTAACAAAATAATGACAGATTAAATTTTTGTTCAAAATCATACTTATATTTCTCTTTTAAAAATTGTTATGTTATTAATATGTGCGTATTTTCCTTGAGTTTATAATATATTTTTAAGATTTGAGGTGACACAGCTGGTAATCAGATTTGATATAATAACTTTAATACTAAGTGTCATACTGGCACAGCTTTTTCTACTTAATTATTGTCTTCCCATAAGGCTGCTTGTTTCACTTAAGTCTCGTGAAACGCCTGGGAATATTGACAGTAGATAAGGTTATTCCAGTAAGACACACGTCGTTTTTCGAATGCATTGTCGTGGAAAGCATTTTCTACTACGAAGAAGGCCACGTGCTTCATAAATATTGTCCTTGATCACTGGAGTTTTGCAGATTTGTATAGGTTTCTTTTGAATAAAAAGTACGATCATAATGAAACGGACACGTATTGTGGAAATTTTGTTTGTTCTCGAAAATCTCATTGCCTAAAATGGTCAAATTTTTTGCATCATCATTGATAACAATTTGTGATTATTCACTCTTTTCATTTAATTCAGGGGAATTTCGCTGAAATTCAGTGCCATACTAATAGCTATTTAAAGCAGTGAACTCGAAGTGAAGCTCGAAAAGGGTTTTTTGGACCACCCTAAAATATATAAAATTATACAAATATACACATATATAAAGCAGTTTCTCACTTATTTTTCTATAGAAAAAGTTAGCAAAAATTTCAGTATAAGCGTCACTGCAATTCAAATAAGAACTTCGACTAATAAACCAATGAATTAGGGTAAAAAACTTCTGTGAATAATCAATGATTCTTAGCGTAAATTTACTGAATTTAAAAGCCAACAGTACATTCCCAATATATTTTCACAGGCTTAAATTTAGAGAACGATTACTTTCAGTTGACCTGAAAAATCCGGCCATTGGACCGAAGTTTCAGTACACATAGATATGACCACAAACACTTAATTAATTTTTCTTGCAGTGTGATCATTTAATAACGTATTCCAAGTTTTATAAAATAATTATGTAATAGACAGAATCAATTTGCTCATTTTCACATTATTATTTAAAAAATTGTAATTTTCTAATAAATCAAGAACAAGCTTAAATATGTCAGTTTTTTAAATCCCATTATCTTTTCATGCTTCATAATACCTTTTAATTGCTGATTACTGCTTACCTAATCATTATTGCATAAAAGATTCTTCTGCGGGCAAAAGGAGATAAGAGCAAAAAATTATAATTCTACAGGACACAAAAACTATAGAACTTTAAAAATTATAATTATAGACAAAGTTGCACAAATCGTTTAAAGCATTATCAGGTTCCAACGAGTCGTAAAAAGAGGACTTTGAAAAAAAAATTATTTTTCAGTAAATCAATAAAACAGCGCATCCCAAAGAAAGCCGGTTTCCACACAAGAAGAGTTGCATAGCCTTATCATTGTTTAAATTAAAAAAGGAAGTAAGTATTTTCGAGCTATTAACTAGCCCGATTAAATCATAATAAAAACAGAAAACAGATAAATTAGTTAGGTCACAACAATTATTATTAGTCAGTAAATCTAATTTCCGAATTTTGCCTTTGGCCCGCTGACCCTTCAACACTCAGAAAATATTTGAATCTAAGAAATTCTTTCTTGGATATAGGGTAAAACAAATATTTTGTTTTTTTAAATATAAATTCATAAGTAAATCAATATATAAATAATCTGCGAACTTTGAGAAATAATTAGAAAACACAATGTGAACTCTCAAAAAAGGTCTGTCTCTTTATTTCGTCAATATTTACAAAAATATTACGAATGATGGGAAAAAAATCTCAAATTTATTTTCCATTCATATAAATATCAGCAAATTCTCTTGAATTCCTTGAATTCTTTTTAATTCACTCCAGTTTTACAGAAATCAATGAAATATTGAATTATTTATATGAATTATTTTTAAAAATATTAATTTGTTTGATTCAAATAAAATTGATCTGTTTCAAACACGATTGTTTAAATAAAACGAATTTTATTTGAATAAAACAAATTGTATCTTTGATACGGGTTCAAACAAATATTTGCTTGTTTCAAAGAAACATTTTTTGAGTGAAATAACAAAAAAAAATTAGGGCGACAGTTTTATAAAAGCTAATAATATAATACTATAAAAAACGATAGAAATATTCTAATCGATTTTTAAATAATTACCAATATTGTTCTTCGTTATTCATCAAAATCTTCCAAATATTTCTTCAGTACATTCTTATTTGAGAATTTCAAGTATTGCTATCTTATTTATCAGATTTTTATTTTAACATTTCAAAAAAATTAAACATTTTATGTTCTGTTGGGAACCATTTGCTAATATTTAAATGCTTGCAAAAATATGGAGTTTAAATTTAGTTGTAAGTCCCGTTTAACTATTCAGTCACATTTATGCAAAAAAATATATTCCTGTAATATCATACGGAAAAATTTCGATAGCATAAAACATGATATGCGCATAAAAATTTCGGTGTAGAAAATTAATATTTCAAAAAAATCAAAACGCTCTCTATAAATTAAAAAATATATATTTTGCAATTCTTTTTGAAACTTTGCGGAAGAATAAAGGGGATTGAAAAAAATGATGAGAAAATATCAAAGGTGCACGCAATATTTTAAATATAAAGTGCACGCAAATATTTTTAGAAAAAATCTTTGTAGTAGAAGACTGGAAGCTAAAGCTGTAACAAACGCCTGGACGTTAATAAATGAAAATCAAATTTTTTCGGATTTAACACCGGGATTTGGATTCAGGAAAATACGAAAAAAGTGCCTGGATCAAACTTTACTGGCAGGATCTTTTCACTCCATTGCCACTCCAGGTCGTAAAACATGGATGCTGTATTCACTATTCAGTTCCCAATAAAAACAGACTTCTAGATCATCTCACGCATGGTGCAAAAACAAATCACACACCCGACATATATTATGTGCGAGAGAAATTTCCTGCATGGCATGATATACAACAAAATCCCCCATCATTTTATTACATAAAGAAAATAATATAAGTGAGATCTGAAAAATTTAAATTAGCTAATTGAACATATTCATTCATTTTCAGGTCAAAATTATTATTTTTTATTTCAATAACAGAAGAAAAACATTTGATTAAGAGACATGTAAATAATAAAAATTTTTAAATAGAATAATTGTTTTCCAGTTTTGAATGTATATTGTTGTAAAAATCCCAAAATAATAAATTTTAATCCTTATTGGACGCAAAACATATTCTTGGGTGTAAAAATATTTTTAGTCTTGTTCTTATAAAAAAAACAATTCCACACTATTAGAATATTTTAGTAAAAGATTTTTTTTACTCCACTCCTATTTTCATGGGGAATTTTTTATTAAATTTCAGTGAAATATAAAGAGGCATACTAGTATAATTGAAAATCTGTCTTCTGATTTGTCATTATGACATAATGTACTATTATAAAATATAGATAAGATTCAAAATTTATGTAAAATAACGTACAGTAAGGTAGGTAACTTTATTAAATAATTACTCAAAAATTCTAACGCAATAAGGTCACCTTATTTTCTGTTATCGGACATGAGCATTTCTAAACAAAAATTAAAATCAAAATTCCCAACTATCCACAATTTTAGGTTATGTTAGTGCTTTATACCTGAAATTGACATTTTTAGAACAAAAATGTGCATTTTTTTAAGTTTAATATTTTATTCAAGTTTATTACAAAAATGGGTCTTTTTGAACAAAAATCATTAGATTTGGAAGAAAATGTACAATTTTGAACAATTTTCTTTTAGGTTGGTGTTTTCAACAATTTCGGATTACGTTGTTGATATTGTCAGAAATAAAAATCTCGATTGAAGAAATAATAGATTTGAAAAAAGATTCATAATTTTTTAACAATTTCAGATTGAATTGGCTTATCATACGAAAAATTGGTATTTTCAAACTAAACTCAATCAAATTTGAACAAGTTTTATAGAATCTATTAACAATTTTTGATTCTCTGTTATGTTATATTAGCGTTTTTTTAAGATATTGATTATATTTTTCATAAATAATTATTAGATTTTAAATAATAGTTAGATTTAGTCCGCGACTTAAACTATGTTGGTACGTTTTACCTGAAATTTTTATTTAAAAAAAGAAATAATTAGATCTCCATTAAATTATTTTTGTTTAAAATAATGAAATTTACAAGCTTGAGCAATTTTGGATAGTAATAGTGTTTTTGTCGAAAATTAAAATTTGTATTTTTCAAATCATTGTATTTTAAAAGACCTTGATAACCTTCTAGCAGTTTTAGGGTATTTTAGCGTCTTACATAAACAATTTGCATTTGTAAACAAAAATCATTAAAATTCTAACAATATTTATGATATTTAAAGAATTTTATATTATGTTAATTTTTGTATTCAGAATTTTATATTTTTTCTCAAACAATTTCGAACATTTATAAGAAGACTCAAGGCAAGACCCTGAAGACTTTACAAAAATTTTAGGTTGTTATCGTTTTGTTACCATTCAGAGAAATTTCTGAATAATTACAGCTTAATAACACGTTTTTCGCAGAATATGGATATAGATTTCAAAGAAGGTTTCCAATTTTTAAAAAAATTTCAATTATTTTAACAAAAATTATTTTATATTTAATCTTAAAAATTGTGCGAGGTGAAATAATAATCATCACGTGCATAGCACGCTTGTTTGTTTTCTAGTCAAGAAACTTCTCATAGTTACAAATCTACATTAATATTAATGGTAATACAAAAAATATAGTAAGATTTAAATTTCGATTACTCGTTCTTTCACAGAAAACACTAAGAATAAAATTAACTGCAGGAAATTTTTTAGAGCGATAAAGTTTTGTTTAGCAAACTTCGAGTCTTTCAAAAAACATGTGTTTGTCATGAAAAAACAAAAGAAAGTTTAGCCGATATTTGTGTAAAGTTTATCCTATGAAGCTAATCTTTGTTGCAAAGAATCTTTCGGCGGAAATCGATGTAAAGTTTATCTTCTGTTTTTTCTGTGTTAACATTACACTCTAAATTATAAAATAAGTTTGGATTCCTAAGTAAACGTAACACATTAGGAAATATCTACTGTTTTAAACGAAACTTAGAAGTTATCACACTTATAAACAATTTATTATAGAATAATAGTTTATAAATTAAAATCATCAACTGATTATATATTTCGCTGTCAACAAGGATTCATAATTATTCTTAGAAAATAGGCTTTTAATACAGTAGAAGATTAAACTTAAAGCAAAAGTTATAGGTAATTTTGTCCGTAAGTCTATAAGTCTATAAGTCGTAGATATATATATTGACTGCGGGAGATATTTGCTATCCCAAATCTAAATTTAATTGTCGTATTTGCTCATTCGCTTGCGAAGGTGGAACTGCACGTAAGTCTACAACAAATATGTACATTCTATATTACGCTCCCTTCTGTTTAGTCGATAATCTCTCTCGCAAATATGCTTAGAAGTAATATTTTTATATAACTTATACTGATTTTTCTTTAACTATCACCTTAAAAAGCCTTTTTTAAAAGGTGAATTAAGTATTTATGTTATACACACAACCCTTATTCAACAAAACATGCTAATAAATCTGAAATTTTAACTTAGATGGTTGACAAGTTGTTTGAAAAAGTCTGTTGTCCCACAAATGGAATTTTTAACACGGTTATTACAATCCAATTTGAAGTGCTGCAGTACAGAATTATATAAACAAAGTATTTGCCAAAAATTGGGGGTTTGCTTTAAAAAATGGAAAAAAAACAGCTATTGTCTTCAAATTACTTATTTGATATCTCATTATTAATAAAATAATAAAAAGAATGGTTATTTAAACCCAGTTAACTGACTATGTACGTGCCTTTCATCTTCTTCTTTTTATTTTCAATCGTCTAGCCTCTCACCTTTTCTTTAAACCTTTTTCTTACAATTGACCGCTTCCTAAAAGTCGCTTTCTAGGTCAGATATACCAATGCTGGTAGCAATATCATCGATTTCAATGATAATTCCCAGGCCGAAAAATGCTATATAGTTTATATGTAGTATGCAATTTTATATATAATACTTATTTGTTTTATACAAAAAATGTATCAAATAAATTAATATTATTTATAATACTTCACACTATATATCAAATATCTATAATATTTTCGCCTGGGTTGGTGTAGTTGTACTACGTTATTGGTGACATTTTTGGTCGAAGGATTTTCAAAATTTTAAGAAATTCTGAGAGCTACACTATTTTGAAATTTCAAGTTAATTTTTTTTTATTGTAATATTTCCGACACTTTTTCGGATTACAATAAAGCTTATAGGCATTTTGAAAGTAAGATGGAATGATGCTCTTTAAATATTCATAACTGGCAAAACAGATGACTGTCCATCAAGTTTTTTTTTAGTGAAGGGTAAGAAAACAAGGAATATTATTCTACAAAAAGTTAAAAGGATTAAAATCCGTCTATGTACTAAACTGTTAGCAAACAAAATAAAATACATGTTAAAAATTGCTTAAATTATGAAATCCTTAATCAAATTTGTTTACGAGAATAAGAATTGTAATTAATTTCGTTCTTGTATTATTTTTACATTATTTTTACTTGAATTACAAAAGAGAAATTAATCCAAATTTTCACAATTAATTAAAAATGTTACATGGAAAAATATATAGCGTAATCAACGATATTTGTTGTGGATCAGACGCCAAATATTGTTGTAAGCAAACAAATGACATTGACAAAATCTTTACAATAGGAATTTGCAAAAAAACTTACTCTGACTCTTAATAATTGCAAATCTCGTTTTTAAGTCCCTACAACAAAGATATTATATAGCTGAAATCAAAATGCTGGAAGTATGAATCAGTGTTCGGTTATGTTACCCAACGAAAAGGGGTTACTAGTTAAATTTACGTTACTTGTAACTGTAACTAATTAATTTTCAAAAAAGATATTAATTTTATACCAAGTAGCTAAGTTTTCTACCACTTTCGTCCCAAAAAGAAGAATTTTCAACAGAAGTGTTGAATTTCCAACAAAAAAAGTTATTTTTTAATCAAATATTTGAATTTTTTACGAAAATATTCACACCAAACTCTCCCTTTCAGTCCACCCGTTCTCAGCCTTCCTAGAACTGCTGGCTCACACAATTCCTCAGGGGAGCAGGGCGAGAGCAGCTGCAACATTATATATATATAGATATATATTTCAAATGAAAACGCGTCAGGCGGCCCGCACTGTTTACGTTTCTATCCCTTCGAAATCAGTCCAAGCCCATTTGAAGGCAACCCCCGACACTGGACTGAAAGCGAGAGTTCGGTGTATATCGGAAATTATAAATTCTCAACAAAGAAAATTGAACATTTAGCACTATATTTAAATTATATAGTTAAATTAAAAGTTAAAAAAATTAATTTTTAACAAACAAGTTCAACTTTTAACTGAGCAGTTAAAATTTTAACCAGGAAAACAAATTTTCAGCAAAATAGCTGAACTGTCAACAGAATTTTTTTTAACCAAAATAGATGAATTCTCAACAAAAAATATAATAGTTGGTATTATTTTAAAGAAACTGGATTTTAATTCAAAATCAAAAACAATTTAATTTAACCGAAAACGACGAATTTTTAAGAAAAAAGCAGAATTCTAAATAAAATCAGATTAATTTTCTAATAAAACTGTTTAATTTTTGACCTAATTTAACTGGCATAACTGGTTCTTATATTTTTATACTTTTCGAAACTTGAATGCTAACATGTAAGATTTCATGGTTTTTTATCCAACCAACAAATTCTACGTGACGTTAGAATTTAGTATAATATTAGGAACCCTCGACGTTACGTAACTAATTCAAAAATATGAAAATCCATGAATCAGGGAGGATACAATTGCCTATTTCAAAAACAAAAATTACTTTTTTCAAGAATACTTTTTTTTTGGATTAATTTTTTTAATATTTCCCTGTATGAACTATACGTTTTTTCCGTCCAGACTGTAATTCTTTACTTTTTTGTTACCACATAAACTGCGCCTCTATCCGTAAGGCAGTAACTAAATTTAAAAACGTTTAACTACAACTTTTCCAAATAACCCAAGAGTACATTTCAGAAAATAATTGCTTTCGCTTCACTCTACTTATCTGGGCAAGAAAACTGTTAAGTACATCTCATCCTCATACTTTACTCCCAGGCTCAGTGTATGTAAGCTGAGGCAATAAAATCTTGATGTAATTTTACCCGGCTGCAATGGAACTCGCAAAAAGGTAGAAAAACAGCATTTCCTTACCCAAGAAGATTACCAGTTCTGTGAATTCCATCGAAAGCGGATAGGTGCGAGCTATGTGATAAAAGTGTTATAAGCGAAATTTTTGTCGAACTATATATTGTTAAACTGTTCTTTAAAGCCTTCTGAACACAATCTGCAAAAGCTTAAAAAAATCCTCCTTAAAATCTATTACCAAGCAAAGCTTCATTGATATTCACCCCCAACCCCAGGTTGGGGAAGTTGTGGGTCAAATTTTTTTGGTAATAAAAGTAATTGAGCATTTTTTTGGACTCCAGATTATATGAAAAGCTTTTATGTGCATTCAAGAGTATAATAATAAAAATAATTTGACTTTTTTTTTAAATACTATTAAGAAATACTTATAAAATAAGTGTTGTGCATGTTGCGGAAAAGAAAGATCTTTTTAAATGGGTAACACTTTTTATATTTTTCAATTAGGTTAATACTATTCGTAGTGTAGTTTAAAATTTTTTTTTAATATTAATTTTCGATTGTAAAAGATTCAAGTAGGAATTTTTTAGATTTTTTGCCTTCGCGAAGGAAAAATGTCTCAGTTTTTATTTTTAGAAATTTCAGTTCCTCAATTCTGTTTCAAGGAAATCGTCTCTTCTGAAGGAGTTAGTACTGTTTGAAAATCAATAAAAAGCATAGAAAGTATTCTTTGAGAAGACTACTATTTGAACTTCAAAAAGGAAGGTCAAATATTTTGTCTCCACAGTTGTGCTAACTTTCATTTTTGAAGATCAAGTAATAGATATCCAGAAAATGCTTATGATCCCTGAATAGTGCGTGAGAAATCTCAACAAAAATATAGTACACCCATTTTTTTATTCATTTTTTAAGCTTGCAACTTATTTGCAAAAGACGGTTTTCCTGAAACAGAATGGGCCATATTTATTCTCCTAACAAAATAATGACAATTTATCCTTCACGGCTTCGATAGTGAGAATCCTAAGCTTAATTTAAAGCCCAAAAAGAAGTAGATCGAACTTAAAAAAATGTTAAGCGGTTCTGATTTAGAAAATTAGAGGTAAAATTTTTAATTAAAAACAAATGGTTATAACTAATATATAGACTGTACAAGCATCGTACAAAGAACTGTTGGTCAACAATTTGCTTAACCCACACGAAAACAGTTGGGTACGTCCGCAAAAGATCCTCTTTACACAAAATTTAAGAATTTCACGCCTCCCACATGTTAAATATTTGTCTAAATAAACACAGGTTTCTCACAAAATACCATTTGATAAGGCCACACTTTGCTCAACTTTGACTTCACTCGATTTTTTGGGTGGACACTCTTCAAACAAATTCTCGCATACAAATATAAAAGTAGGAAAAGCAGCTCTTGAAATGATTTAATTATAAAAAGTTGATATTATTAAATAATTAACTAAGTCGTTCAAATCTTCACTCTCTTCTCTCCTCACACTTCACATATCCCCTCGCCAGTCCTTAGGGCACGGTGTACAGTTGGCTAGGCTAGTGGTAAAGTTGGTTAGGGTAAGGGATAAGGTCGATTAGGGTAAGGTGTAAAGTCATGTAAAGTACAGGTTAAAGTTGGCTAGGGTAGGGGTAAATTTTGGTTATGGCACGGAGTAATGTTGGCTAAGGTGACGGTTAAGTAGTTTAGGATACGGTATAAAGTAATGCAGGGTACGAGATAAAGTTGTCTTAAGTACAGGATAAAGTCGTCTGAGGTACAGGATAAAGTTGACTTAGGTATTAAATAAGGTTTACTAGGGTTATGGGTTAAAGTCGGTTAGGATACACGATGAGGTCAGCTAGGATATGGGTTACAGCTGGCTGGGGTACGAAATAAATTTGGTTAGGTTAAGGAGTAAAGTTTAGTTATGGTACGAAATAACGTCGGCTTAGGCGAGGATTTTCAGGCTAGAGAACAGGATAAAGGCATCCAGGGTACGAGATAAAGTTGTCATCGGCACAGAATGAGGCCAACTGGGGTACGGGGTGAAGTTGACAAGGATACGGGGTAAAATCTTCCAAGGCATAGGGTAAAGTGAAATAGGATATGGGGTAAAGTAGGGTAAGGTGCAGGATAAGGTCGGTCAAGATATTGGGTGAAGCATCGGGTAAAGTCAAGTAGGATACAGTGTCAAGTCAGTAAGGGCACAGGATAAGCTCGACTAAGATAAGTTCCGGTAGGGTATAAGGTAAATTCGTTTATGGTACACGAAAATGTCAGCTAAGGCACAGTGTGAAGTTGAATATGATGAGTTAAAGTCATCAACGATACAGTAGAGAGTAAGTTGAGGATCGCGGTAAAGTTATTTTGGGTACGGAGTGAAGTCAGGTAGGGTGAGGGGTAAAAACGGTTAAATTACGGGATAAGGTGGACTAATGCACGCGCTAACGTGAAAGCTTATCTTTCACATTAGTAAACGATAAAGTAAGGGTCAAGTCATCTAGAGTACGAGGTAATGTCATCTAGGGATGCGGCGTTAAATTAGCTAAGGTACGCAGTAAAGTCATCTTAGGTATAGGGTAAAGTCGTCTAGGGTACAGGTCACAGTCGGCTAAGGTAGAGGATAATGTTCAGTGGGAGACGAGGTAAAGACGTTTAGGACCCGGGGTTAAGTCCGATAGGGTACGGAATAAGATCGACTAAGATTTGAGGTTAAGTCACCTAGAAGACAGAGTAAGGTCGACTAGGGTACGGGATAAAGTTATCGAGGGTACAGGGTCATGTCGACTTGGGTATGGAGTAAAGTTTGTTAAGATAGAAGGTAAAGTTGGCTAGGGCATGGGGTAAAGCTGTCTAGGGTACATGATAATTTCAGCAAAGATATGGGATAAAGTCGGCCCGGTTATGGGGTAAACTTGGCTAAATTATGGGGTGAAGTCAGCTCAGGTAAGATTTCAGTTGGGTCGCTTGCAAGGTAAAGGCAGTTAGGGTACGGTATGAAGTCAGCTAAGATGGGGAATAAGATAGATGAAGTTAGGGGCATGGAAAAAGTCATCTTGGATACGGGGCAATATCGGCTTGAATTTAGGGTAAGGGAAATTTGGAGCAAT
>NC_046658.1:115109056-115118004 GCF_010883055.1 Belonocnema kinseyi | reverse complement strand
GCTTACGATGCCATGTAAAATAAATGGGTCCGCTGACTTGGTCGTATTCAACTGGAGTTGTGTAGATTCGCGAAACTAGTTCTATGAAAATTCCTTTGTATTCCTTCTGCAACCCTTTGCCGTCAAGAGCTCTTGGTTTAAAACCATTTCGTCCCAATGAGATTCAGAACAGGTTCTCGAAATTTCACAGTATTCTCACATATTCAGCAAAAATCGATTCTGTGAATGTATAGGGGTTATAAATTACAGTATTTGCATATTTAAATCCTTGCACTTTCATTAAAATCTCATGTTTTTATTACTACCCTTTTCACCTTTTTTATGTCAGGGACTATAGCGCAAAAGGAGTTCAAAAAAGGGGAAATAGGGAAAATTTTACAAGAAGAAGATGAAAGATTAAACGTATATTTTTACATACAGAAAAGAAGAAAACACGAAACATAATATTTTAAAAGTCTTCATGGAGGAAAATGATCTCACAACAGGGAATATTGGGTAATTTTTGATGAAAATAGGGAAAGATCGGGGGGTTAATTATTTCAAAGATAATCCATTCTCAGGTACTAAGTAATTTTCAACTAAACAATAAAATCATTTTTAACTTAGCAGATACACTTACAACCAAGAAGTTGATTTTTCAACCCGATTTTCAAATTTTATAACAAAAAATAAATAATTTTAGCCAAAAAAACGGAAGCATTTTTAATCACAGTTAGAGTCTGCAAGACAAAAACTCAAAAATTGTTATAAGACATTTGAATTTTCACCTAACAAAAATGAAATTATAACCTAACACTTGTCTATAAAAAACATGAATTTGTATTCATTAAAGAAGTTCTTTTTCTGAATAGAAACATGACTTTTGAAAATGATAATGAAATTTTTAAGTAAATAGTAGTACAACACTAAAGTTAATTACAAATCGAAAAGTTTCATTTACAACCAAATAGTTGTACTTTTAAGCCTAAAAGACGAATTTTTTATAAGGCAGCCTTTGAACTTTTATTCCAAAAGGACAAACTTTTTATCCTAAAAGACGAATTTAAAATAAATATCTTAAATTTTTAACAATTTAATTGAACTTTTAAAGCAAATAACTGAATTTTACGTAAAATAATTCATTTATCAACAAATTAGTTGAATTTACGACGAAAAATGTAATTTCTAATTTTTTAACGTAAAATTTTTTCAATTTTAATCCAAAACTGTTTCATTCAACTAAAAAAGACAAATCTTCTATAAAATAATTAAATCCTTAAATAATATAGATTAATTTTTAACCAAGCAGTTGCGTTTTTAACCAAAAATGATCAAATATTTAGGTGAAAATCTTTAGAAAACAAAAATTATAAAGAAAATAATAAAAATATTTTAGAAAGAAAATCAATCACGCTACTAGAGCGCGCAAATCTTGGTTCTCGCGCTTCGCGCTCAATGATGTATTTAAATCGCGCTACGCGCTCGGTCTTTGTGTACAGACTTTTGAAAGCTAATTGTCAAAGCATCGACAACAGAAATTTGGTGGTTGTGAATTCTCTTTTGTTAAACCTCCTTTCACTTTAACGAACACATTCTCATCACGTATTTCGTGCTTCGCACACGAGTTTATCCTTGCAATTGTAGATCATTCCCATACATTTATATTATTATACTTCATACCATGCAATTGTATTCAAACTGACGTAGCTTCATTGTCTCGTTTAAAAAAATGCTCATTCTTTAATCAAAATTTTGTTATTAAATGTTTTATTGCAACTTTTGTCGTTTTTCCATAAACCTTTTGAGCCCGTCCGTATGCGTGTGTTTGTGTGTTTTAGAGCATTTATATATTTGAGAATCTTTGAAATACTGTGAAATTTAGAATTAAAAAATGTCATTTCTGGATTTTCCATTATTTTTTATGATGTCAAAATTTGAATTTTCGATTTTTTACGCAAATTCTAAAAGTTGTTATGATAATCTTGTAGAGCATTCAAAAAACAACATTTTTCGTTTCTCACTTTCTTTCATATCGTGCGTTACTTGGTTTCAAATGGTAATTCTCGTCTATTTTATGGAATTTTGTAAATGCTATAACTCTGCTAATTTTTGGTTTTATGAAGAAGGTAATCAGGATAAATTCTTCGAATTTTTATATCCTACAAATATCCGTAAAGAAACTTGAACTTTAATTTACGACACTTAAAGAGTGTACCAAAGAACAATATAAAAAATAATTGTTTTTAAAAGTAATTTTAGAAACAAACAGACATACTGACAGACGGACAGACAGACATACAGGAATACAGAAACATGAAGCAAAACCCTATTTTTCGTACTCAGGTTGTTCTAAAAACGTGGAAATTTGACAAAAACTGGGAGGAGGGAGTCAAATTTTACACAAATGTAAAATGTAAAAAATGTAAACAAATGTAAAAATATGAGTATATTTTCAACCATAATATTTAATTTGCAACTAAAACAATTAATCCTGAAGCAGTGATAAGAAGTTATATTTACAGTTAAAAAAATTAATTTTAAATAAAAAGACGAAACAAATTTTCAAACAAATATTTGAATCCCTAACCAACATAGATTATATTTTAACCAAGCAGTTGCAGTTTTAACTAAAAAATATTAAACTTTTAGGGAAAACATATGTTTCGCAACCAAAAAGGCGAACTGCTTTAAAAAAAGTTGAAAATTCAACACAAAAAACATGAGATTTCAACAAAAATTTAATTCTCAACAAAATAGTCGATTTTTAAGCAAAAAACGATCAATTCTAAAATTGCAAATATAATAGTTACATTTTCAGTTGGACAAATTGATTTCAAACCAATAAAAACGAATTTTCTATCAAAAAAGATGAACTCACAACAAGAAGAAAATTTTTTTAACCAAATTAACAGGTAATTAAATGGTTATACTTTCAATTATAAAAATTCCTTTTAAATTAAAAAAAATCAAGAAAATAGTGAAATCTTCAACCGATAATATGAATGCTAAAGAAAGTAGTTCAATCAGGTAATAGGATTCTCAACCAAACGAGATGAATTCTCTATGAAAATGTTAATAATTTAATTTTAAACTAAAAGCGATCAATTTCCACCCAGAAGTAGGTAAGTGACATTTTTCCGGTTAACCAATTAATTTTCATAAAAACAGTTAAATCTTCAACCAAGTAATATAATTTTTAACGAGACGAGAGTGATTCCCTAACTTGTGAAATAAAAAAACGAATCTTTATTTTTTAAAGCATTTGAAAAATAGTATTCTTCTAATTTATTTTCTATTAACTTTAATTGAAAAAAACTTTCTCCTCATACATAATGTGTTCTCAGTGATGAGTTTTCATTGTTTCATGAACTTCTACCTAATCATAATTCAAAATATAAATTACATTTGAAGTACAAAAGAAAGCATTTAAATTAGCTTAACAACAAAGAGAACTTTAATATTTGTTTTCCTGCGATAAAGCAGAGAAGGCTGGTGAGAATAAAAGGAGAAATGTGTTATCGCTAGCAGTCTCCTGCTCTTCCTAAAAACATTTCACCATAACTCTATTGTTTAATTCCCTTGTTGCGGTTAAAGGTACACCCCTTTTTACCAATTTTAAAGGTTTCTCTCAACTTTTGTTCGCTACATTTCTAGTGCTACGATATTTCATTGAATTCTCTTCATATGCATTCAATTCTTTCGGAAATTCAACAAATGTTCTAAAGGCTCTTGATATAGGAAACTCACCGGTGTATAGTTTCTCTGAGCTCAGAATGAAAGGCAATTTTCTCGATTCAGGGGAGACTAGTGGCTCTACTTCCTTAATACAAATCATAAAATAAATTTTAAAGATCTGTTTGAAAACTATCTGCAGGGCCTTTTTCTTTTTTAATTGTTCTATCAGTTGAAGCCGACGAAGTATCGGTAAAACCAGGAACATTTGAGTAGAAAAAATTTGAATTCATAATATCGAAAAATGACGATTTTCCAATTTGTCATAAAAATACTACGATCTCTAAAATATGTCACTCTTAACACGCAAACATACAAAAGCTATGAATAATTTTATTTGGTTATGCAAAAAATGACTTTGATACCCCAGTCTATCCTTTTTAACAATTTATTCACCACATACTGAATGAAACTTTACATAAAAATACGTAAAATATATTTTCCAGAAAAATTAAAAGAAATAATTATTATACAGTTTTGAAGCAAGAAGATTGAAGAACCAAAGTAATCGGTAAAAGAATAGTGAAAGCTATTTAATTTCTTACCGAATGATAATTTGTCAGCGAACAAAATTTTCGTCACCATATCAAAAATATTTTTTTCAATTATTCAATTTAAAAACAGCAATTAGGATAAACAAAGGCGGGTAGGTCTACGATTTTTCTATGCTGTTTTACATGGGGGGAGTACGTGGTCAAAACCATTCCTTACGTAAGATATTTTTACATATGCGAATAACTAAAAAACCAAAGTACCTAGTAATATTAGCATCAGAATGAAATGCAAAAATCACAAATTCACGACATGAAAATTAACAAATAACCTAAAAAGGGGTGATCCACAAAAAACGTCAGAAGTTCTTCTAAAATATTCAACCCACTAACAAACATACATATAAAACATAAACTCTGTTAATCACAAAAACGTGGAACTTTAGTGAAATTAGTTTTAGCGAATAAAATTTTTTCTAGAAACAAAGATTTTCTTTTACAAACATACACTTTTATCATTTCTTCACTTCAAAACCTGAAATTTAGAAATGTATATTCCGGCACCAAAAATTGGTCTGCCCAATATAAAAAAGTGTAAATGGAAAATTTACTTAATTTTCTAATGGAAGCAAAATGTCCATTTTCCTAACCGAAAATTTTTAAAGTTTTAAAAATGAATTTCAATATTTATTTAACAATTATTTGTTAGTCTATTAATTATCAGAATTCCTATTTATTTATCGCAGGATTTAAAAATTTTTCCCATTTTCACGTTTATTAAATCAAATTCAAAATGAATTAATAAAACCCAATGCATTGGTTTCAACTATTTTGAGTAAAGAATTCATTATTTTTCAGTAGAAAAGTCTAGTGTTAAATTTTTAAAGAAGAATTCGTCTTTTTTAATAAAATTGAAATTATTTGGTTCAAAATAAAACTATTTTGTTGGTAAGTTTTTTAAATATGAAACGAATTCTAGCTGTTGAAAATTTTAGTATTTGATTAAAAATGTGTGTATTGTTTTAAATAATCGTATATTTATAGAAAATCCAGTTTCGTGATCAAAAATATAACTCTTTGGTTCAAAACTAATCTGTCATGGTTGATTATTCAATTATTCGTTTAAAAATATTTTTTGTTGTTATAGAATATTAACCTTTCAATTTGTTCTTATTTATCTTTTTAGGTCAAAAATCAACCTTTTGGTTAAAAAGTGAACTACTTTCTTAAACATTCTTTTTGTCGTAGGACATTCATCATTATAGTTGAAAAATCATCTCTCCGCTTGATAATTCATTTTTATTTTGTAAATAATTAATTTAATCAACTAAAAATTTAACTATGTAATAGAAAATTCAATTGCTTGCTTAAAAATGAACTTTTTTGTGGAAATTAAATTATTTGGTAGAAAATTCAACTGTTTGTTTCAAAATTAACGTAATTTATGAAGAATTCATCGTTTTGTTAGAAAAATAAAATTCTTGGTTGAAAATTCAACTATTTGTTAAAAAATGTATGTGGGTTTTTGAGAATGCATATTTTTCAGTAGAGAATCTTTAAATAATCTTCTTTGTCTAAAATGTATGCTTCTGGTTAAATACCCAATTGTGTGGTTAAAAATTCAACTGTCTTATAGAAAATTCATCTTTTTAGCTACAAAATTCCATACCTATTTTTTTTCAAAATTGCAAATGTTTAGTTAGCAGTGAATCTGTTTTGGCTTCGGATTCAATCTTTCTTTTTCAAAATTCGTCTTTTTTGTTCAACTCAACTGTTGTTGATTTAAAATCAAAATCTTTCTGTGATTATAATATCAGAGCTCTGTTACATTTTTTCTTCAGAAATAATCTTTTTTGGTTGAAAAGTTTTATTTACTTGTTGCAAGCTAAAATATGATATTAATTCATAAAAACTAGTAATAACTGAATTAACAAAAAAAATTTAAGCAGCATAATTTACGCAAAATAGGGAGAAGTGACGTCAAAGCTTACTCCTACAAAAGTTATAAAATTTCAGAAAAAAACTTTACGTCATTTAAGCTCAGCCCATTATCAGTATTATTATACTGACATAATTTGCTTAATATGAAAATTTACTACAGGATAAATTATTGCAGACAATTATTTGAAGTTTTTTCATTTCCAAAGACGTGTTCCTTACAGAAATAGAATTAAGTAAACAATCCACTTATAACTTTTCCATCACGGAAAAATAGGGTCTTCGATTTTTGTAGCACTTCAAGAGATATTTCCAACAAAAAAAAAACGAGAATAAATTTCTGTTCAAACTTTTTCTTAAATCTACTTGGAATTAATGGAAGAATTGTGAAACTTTGAGAGTTGGTGATAAAAGCGGTGCATCAGCCCTATCAAATTTTAAAGAATTTATGTGAAGTTCCTCACTAAATACAAACTTTTTAATGAAAACTTTCATCCAAAAAATATTTTGAAATGTAAGATGGTTGAAAAAAACTTTTCTTAAATTATTCTTAAATTTAAGAATTAGCTTATGTTTGAATTCATAAATTCAGATAATTGTTCATTAAAACCATTTACAAAGTTTTTTTTACCTGAATTCTACCATTAACAAATGTCCAAAATTGATAAGTTTTTGGTGCAGTCAATATTATTATTTTATTCTCGTATTGATTGTTAGTTCAAGCTTTGTAGCTTAGCACGAAAAAGACAATAATAGCTCAAATTTAGTTGATTATTAAGTCGGCAATTATTTGATTAATTAATAGTCAAATTTACGTATTAAAATTAAAAAACTTCGTTAAATTAGTTCAGAAAAGAGGATTATGACTTACGGACAAAAACTTTTGATTGCCCAACAAACCAACATTATAGTTCGTAAATAATTCAGAATTAACATAAATTAAAGGAAAAGTGCATTCATGATAATAGTTATTATTATTATTATTATTATTAGTTATTAATAAAGATGTTTGAACGTATGTTAAATTCCAAGAGCGTGAGAATATAATCTAGTAAACTTTTGAAAAAATTAATTACATTATTACTAATGCAATATTTCATTTTTAATTTTTAAATTTTTGAAAAATTTCTCTTGACTTTAGAAACAGATTTCGTTGTGAAACAGTAAAAATTCACTGATTTAATGCAAAGAACCATGTCTTGCTACCTGAAATTTAAGGAATGGAAATATGACCTATCACGGATGTCATTGTCATATTCAGAAAAATTTAAATTCTAAGACCAACCAATTTTCCCCATAGTTCTCTGAATAATGTCGAGAAAAAATAAATAAAAATAAAATACATTGCGGAATCGAAAGGAAACAATAATTTGAGCTTTTATGATGAGCTTGAGCTTTCCCTTAAGTCCCGTTAAATTTAAGGTTTATTTCGAAAGATCGTAAAGCAACTTTTATTACAAGCACCACATCACTACTGCATCAAAGTTTGCTTCGATTCAGTGCTCTGATCGCTTTTCAGATTCACAAGAATTCCTCTCCAACAATAAACATATTGCACTGATACTTATTGCAACAAAATCAATAAAAAAAGTTATAATATTTCTTCCATGTAGAGAGAGGTTTTTAAATGCCTAAAGTTTACAAGAGTTCAAAAAATATAATTTAAAAGAAATTTGTTATATTTGTGTGTAATTAACCTTTTTCTGTTCACCGTATCTCGAAAACTAAAAGAGATGATGAAATTTAGTCAAAGTATAGATCCGATTGATAGCCGAGTCTGATAAAATTTGGACTAGATCGGGCATTTGTAACTAGCTTTTTTTAGTTTAAAGATTTAAAAGGGACAACAATTGATCGTGTTTATATGAGAAAAACTTTGTTGATTTTCAAAATACAGAATATGAAATCTAATATATTTTTTAGCGTCTTCGATAAGCATAGATCGACCTATTGTGATACATTTTATGACTGATTGGCACTAATTTATGAATTTCAAAAAAAAGTGTTTGTTCTTTTTATATAAGAAAAAGTTTTTTGAGATTCAAAATACAACAAGAAGATATCTAATCTATTTGTTCGCGTCTTCGAGACGCACCGTTGCCCAACTAAAGAAACTTTTACAACCTACCATATACCTAAAAATGTTGTTTTTAAATTCTGAACAAAATTATTTACTTTATTTTTAAGAGAATTTACTTTGAATATCCTTGAAAAATACTGAAAGTATTTTTTTTATTTTGTTAGAGAAAAATTATGAACAAGCAAGTTGTTTATAAAATAAGCGGAAATAAATACACGCATAGTGAGTATATACATAATATTTCCCAGAGGTATTTATAATGTTACTAATACTTTTTAAATTTAGCACTTCATTAACATGTAGCTAATATAATTAAAAATATTTGTAATGCATTCAATAAACTGCGCACGCCTACCCCCATTAATGTATTTCATTAAAGCTTAGTTATATAAGGTGTAATATTTATCCCTTTAAATATATTTTTTTATATCTTTTCTGAACACCGAACAGAATTGAAAAACTATATAATACATTAATTGTGATGCCTTTAGAGACGTTCTTGATTCTTGAAACAGCGGTGGCGAGATATATATATATTTTCATTTTCTTTAATTTTTCATTTTCATTCGAAAAATTTTTAAAAATTAAAACAATAGAAATTTACAAGACTAAGTGTCAATTTTAAAATACGAGGGTAGTTCAATAAGTCCTTAGAATAACCAACAAATGGCGCGCGAATCGCTCCAAATCATCTGTTTTCAGTCAGCACCACTCCCGACTAGATATAT
>NC_046658.1:115107014-115108956 GCF_010883055.1 Belonocnema kinseyi | reverse complement strand
ATCACGACAACGCCCGAGTTCACACATGCTTCGTTTCAATGGCTAAAATTGAAGAACTAAAATTCGAATCGGTCGAACACCCACCGTATTCACCAGATTTAGACCCCAGTAACTTTTTCTTATTTCCAAACTTGAAAAAATGGCTCGGTGGACAGAGATTTCCAGACAACGAAGACGTCATTGCCTCTGTAAGTCCTTATTTTGAGGAACTTCCGAAAACGCACTTTTCTGAAGGATTAAAAAAACTTGAAAAGCGATTGACCAAGTGTATAGAGCTCCAAGGAGATTATGTTGAAAAATAAAAAAAAATTTACCCAAAAAAAATTGTTTTTATACTTCATTCTAAGGACTTATTGAACTACCCTCGTAAATACGAATCAAGAATTCAAATTTTATACAAAAGTTTATAGTTATCTTTCAATAACTATGTGTATAATATGACAAAATAATCAATTTTTCTTAACCTCTCTCAAATAAATCGTATTATCATATTTTAAAGATATTGTGAAGAGCTTTCAAAAATATGCACAAAAACTAGAAGGCCCAAGAGAATCAGTAGCATATGTTGATAATAAATCAAATTTAAAACTGAGGACTTCTATCCATTTATTTTTATTTTATTTTTTATTTTTTATTTCTTTTATGTTTCACGATTAATTTAAATTTTGTAAATTTGAATATTAGTTCTACAAAACATAAATGTTATACTGTAGTTTATGTTATTGCTTTCCGTTAGAAATTAGGGTTTTCATTAAATAGGATTTTATTATAAAATCATAAAATTTCGAAGAAGAGTAGATTTTTTTATGTTTTAGGTTGTGTTAATTTTTTTACCAGAAATTATTGTCTTTAAACAAAAATCATCTTAAAGTCTCAAAACTTTAATCAATTTTAGGTTAATTTAGTGTTATTTACCGGAAATAGCTATTTTTAATCTAAAACATAATATACATTAAGCAAATTTCAAAAATTATTCACGTTTTTTTAGCGCCTTCAGGTCAAATGGACTGTTTAAATGTATATCATTAGATTTCAGAATTCATAATTATTTAATCCTAGACAGATCCTATACATTTCTTTGTCCTTACCGGCTCCTGTGGGTGACAAATGCCTCCCATTTGGTTTCCTTGTGCACAATATTTTCCTTTCATCGGTATCAGATGTTAATATACACCATTCTCTTCGTTTTTTAGTTTCGAAGAGATTTTTGTATATAACATCCTGTTTCAATGAATTTAAAATGTTTAAAAAAATGTTTAAACAAAGAAAAATTGCGAAAAATCGTGTTTTTGACATTTTTTGGAAAAAATCATGTAATTGCTTTTATGATAAACTAATTATGAAACTTCAAACGCGATTTTGAAGACGACAAATTGCACCTCAAGGTGATATAGGTTTTAATTAGGTTCCTTCCAAAAAGTATATTTATTTGAACATTCGAAGGTAGAAAAATTAAGAAAATGAGAAATATCGTAAGTGCGGGCAGAATGCTTATTATTAGAAATAGTTTGAATATGTAATATGTCAATCTCTTTGTTTTCTGATGCACAAGAAGATGGTTTCATTTAAGTGATGATACAAAAATTAAGAAAAAGTTTTTTTCAATGAAAAAGCGGTAAGTAAGTTTGAAAGATAGGAAAAATTTATCAGAATTAAAAAAAAAGTCTTTTCTAAAAAATTATTCTTATTTTCAAACTAATTCTCGAAATAAAATTGAATTCAATAACAATTCATTAAAATAAATTTTACATCAAATAAGCTCAATATCCTTCGGTGCAAAGGTTGCACAAGACCGCCCTATGTTCGTCACACACAGGTCGGTTGCAACTTCTTTCCTGCAACTCTCTTTCCTGCGTCACTGTAGTCACAGCATCGGCAATTTTTAGTTCTCATATTCTGGACATCTTTGATAAAAAAAAAATATTATTCATTTGTTATATAT
>NC_046658.1:115103747-115106914 GCF_010883055.1 Belonocnema kinseyi | reverse complement strand
CAAATAATTTTCACTTGAATTAAAAAAAAATAAATTCGAAACATTAAAATACCATGATATGCTGTAAATATACGTCAAATGCGTTTATTTACATGAAAATATGAAATTGACTAAACGTGACGAAACTCGAACGTAACGGATTGTCTGGGGGACAAATGTGCCCCAAGCGCTCAGCATTTGCTTTTTACTTGACATACAGCGAATAACCGGCAACATCAACCACTTCACCGCACTCTAGGATAGTCGACTTGAATTATGGTTAGGGTCTGCACCAAAAAATCAGAGATATTTGCTCAAGAGAATTAATTGAAATTCGCGTGGGGCACATTTGTCTTCCGCAGGATCCGTGTAGGGTTAAGAATTTTAGTTTACTTAGCGTTTTACACCATAGATTATTATTACAAAACAAAATTCATCATAGTTCGAAAAGTTTTTTTTTTCATTTTTTAGCAGTATCAGTTCATATTTACATTCTTCGCGCGAATATAGTAACTTAAAAAAATGGAAAAAATGAAAAAATTAGGTTTCAAAGAAGATTCACAACAGCTTTAAGTTTAACTGTCGTTTTAAATAGAAAATCAGTTATTTTAAACAATAATCTTCAGGTTTAAAGAAATATTTTTTATCAGAAATTCTTATTCTCGAACAAAGATGCAACATTTTGATTGCCTATGCATTGCACATAAATTAAAATACATTAACAAAATAAATAGATCAACTCTGAGTTCATTTGAAATTCGTCTTTTATGGTTTAAATTAGCTGTTCTTTTATTCTAAATTCAAATTTTTAGTAGAAATATCAACTATGAACCATTTTCTTTGAATTTTTATATTTTTCATTAAAATTTCATTGTAATAGTTGAAATCAACGTTTTGAGGTCCCTTGAGTCAGAAAAGCAAGTTTTTACGTCGATGTCTGTCTGTCCGTCGTCGTCGTTATCGTTGTAGTTCATGTTGTTGTGATACTGGTTGTATCTATACCGGATAACTTTCGAAAGAGTACATAGATTAGATTTGCATTGGCACGCAGTTAGACAGACCAAAAAGAAAGATTGAGTTAGTTAACCAGCCATTGTTGTTGAAAATTCCAAAAAATTTACACAAAGAAAGATACGAAAAGAGATAGATTGACAAAAATTTTGCACCTGAAAAAGATCAACAAATTTGTCATGAATTACTTTTTGTATGATAAGTAATTCTTGTTTTATTGATAAAAATCAACATTGAAAATAAAAAAAAAAATTAAATTTTTCTACAGACGATACAAGCTGTAAGAATAAATGAGACTAAATTTATTAATACAAAACAGATTTACAAATTTTTAAGGAATATTTTTTTAATAGGAACCTTAGTTTTTTACTCTAATCGTGAAAAGCAAGATTAAAAATAAAATAAGTAAACAAAAGGCAAAAATAATAAGTATGTTTTAATATCCATGCATATTATTAATTGTAATGATATAAACCCGCGTGAAAAAAGTTTGCATGGCTCAAGCATGGCAAGACACTTGGAGATATCTGGCTAAAGCATGGGTCACGGCTGAATGCCAGCATGACGCAAGCCTTGCTCCTGTCCCTTTCCCATGCTTAGGACGCGCTAATCACAAAAAAGTGCCAGACAAAATAAGCTTGAATTAAAAATGAAAATCTTAGGTTTGCCAATAGCAGACACGTCTCTAAATGGTAAGTTCACTACCTGGATGCACAGTGTCGCACACCAGGTAGTTTAGCACGTATTCTACGAGAACTTTTTTTAAATTTATATTTTTTGAATGATTTATACAATTCCAAATGGTGAGTCGACGACCCGGGTGCACCAGGTCGCGCCTTAGATAGCTTAGTACGTATTTCACGAGAACTTTTTCGAAATTTAGATTGTTCCCACAGCCAAAATTACTAGAAATTTTGAGTCGACCATCCGGGTGCACCAGGTCGAGCACCAGGTAGTTAATTGCGTATTCTACGAGAATATTTTTTAAATTTATATTTTTTGAATGATTTAAACAATTCCAAACGGTGAGTCGACGACCCGGGTGCACCAGGTCACACCTCAGGTAGCTTAGTACGTATTCCACGAGAACTTTTTCAAAGTTTATATTGTTTCAACAGCCAAAATTACTAGAAATGCTGAGTCGACTACCTGGATGCACTGTCTCGCACACCAGGTAGTTTAGCACATTTTCTACGAGAAATTTTTTTAAATTTATATTTTTTGAATGATTTAAACAATTCCAAATGGTGAGTCGACGACCCAGGTGCACCAATTCGCGCCTTAGGTAGCTTAGTACGTATTCCATGAGAACTTTTTCGAAATTTAGATTGTCCCCACAGCCAAAATTACTAGAAATTTTGAGTCGACCATCCCGGTGCACCAGGTCGAGCACCAGGTAGTTAATTACGTATTCTACGAGAACTTTTTTTAAATATATATTTTAGGAATGATTAAAACAATTCTAAATGGTGAGACGACGACCCGGGTGCACCAGGTCACACCTCAGGTAGCTTAGTACGTATTCCACGAAAACTTTTTCAAATTTTAAATTGTTTCAACAGCCTAAATCACTAGAAATTTTGAGTCGACTATCCGGGTGCACCAGGTCGAGCACCAGGCAGTTAATTACGTATTCTACGAGAACTTTTTTTAAATTTATATTTTAGGAATGATTAAAACAATTCTAAATGGTGAGTCGACGACCCGGGTGCACCAGGTCGCGCCTCAGGTAGCTTAGTACGTATTCCACGATAACTTTTTCAAATTTCAGATTGTTTCAACAGCCAAAATTACTAGAAATTTTGAGTCGACTACCTGGATGCACTGTGTCGCACACCAGGTTCTCGCGGAATACGTGCTAAACTAACTGAGGTGCGACCTGATTCACCCGGGTCACCGGCTCACCATTTGGAATTGTTTTCATTATTCAGAAAATTTAAATTTTAAAACAGTTATCGTATAATGCGTATTATACTACCTGATGTTCTATCTGGTGCACCCGGATCGTCAACTTCCAATTTTGAGTAATTTACCTGTTGAAACAATCTAAATTTAGAAAAAGTTCTCGTGGAATACGTACTAAGCTACCTAAGGCGCGACCTGGTACACCCGGGTCGTCAAATCACCATTTGGAATTATTTTCATTATTCACAAAATTTAAATTTTAAAACAGTTCT
>NC_046658.1:115101788-115103647 GCF_010883055.1 Belonocnema kinseyi | reverse complement strand
GTACTAAGCTACCTAAGGCGCGACCTGGTACACCCGGGTCGTCAAATCACCATTTGGAATTATTTTCATTATTCACAAAATTTAAATTTTAAAACAGTTCTTATATAATGCGTATTATACTACCTGGTGCTCTATCTGGTGCACCCGGATCGTCGACTTACAATTTTGAGTAATTTTAGCTGTTGAAACAATCTAAATTTAGAAAAAGTTCTCGTGGAATACGTACTAAGCTATCTAAGGCGCGTCCTGGTGCACCCGGGTCGTCAAATCATCATTTGAAATTGTTTTCATCATTGACAAAATTTAAATTTAAAAAGTATTCGTACAAAACGTTTTAAACTACCTTGTGTTCGACCTGGAGCACCCGGATCGTCGAGACACAATTTTTGGTAATTTTGGCTTTTGAAACAATCCAAGTTTTGCAAGATTTCTCGTAGAATACGTGCGCTAGGTTAAAACTGAATCTTTTTTTTTTGTTGAAAATTCAAGCAATTCGTTGAAAGTGGAATCCCTTGCTTAAAAATAATCTGTGTTTGTTAAAAATTCGAATTTTTGTTCAAATGCCGTCTTCATGGGTTCGACATTAAAGTATTTTGAGAGAAAATAAATATTTTCGGGTTCACATTCAACAGAAAGTTCAGTTAAAAAGGGGGAGGGTCGGTAAGGCCGGTTTTTGGCCTAGTTTATTTTTGGACCAAAAAATCTGAAATAATCATGGTAGTATCTTATAAGTATCCCGAGTCGATTGCACGCTAAATGGACTACCCTCCACCCCCCTGCCACCCCTACAAATATAGGAAACACCACTACCCACCAACTGTATTTTCGAGAGATTTGACACTCTTAAACATGTATTCTGAGGTTAGCTCGGGTTTACTATGGTTTTCGGGGTCGCCGAATACAAATCTGGCGTCCTTTGACTTTTACCGCGTCAGGTTCAAGGTCATTGGAAGGTCAAATCGAGAGAAAACGGTAAAAAATCCAAAAAAATACGTTATAGGTTTTTGGAGTTGCTAATTACGAATCTGCCATCCGTTGAACTCTATCGCTTCAGTTTCAAGGTCATTTGAAGGTCATTTGAAGGTCAAATCGAGAAAAAACGGTAAAAAAATTTTTTTAAATATGTTATAGGTTTTTGGGGTCGCTGATAAAGCTGATAAAGCTAGTCAGCGGACACGAAGTTCGTAATCAGCGACCCCAAAAACCTATAACATATATTTTTTTAATTTTTTACCGTTTTTTCTCGATTTGACCTTCAAATGACCTTCAAATGACCTTGAACCTAAAGCGATAGAGTTCAACGGATGCCAGATTCGTAATTAGCGACTCCAAAAACCTATAGCGTATTTTTTTGGATTTTTTAACCGTTTTCTCTCGATTTGACCTTCCAATGACCTTGAACCTGACGCGATGAAAGTCAAAGGACGCCAGATTTGTATTCGGCGACCCCGAAAACCATTTATTGAAAATTCCTTTTTTTGTTGTGAAAAATTAATTTTTTAACGGAAAATGTAACTATTCTAAACTTTAGTTGAAAATTTATCTTTTTTAGTTAACGATTCAACTGAAGTAAGTTTTTAGACATGTTAAACGTGTTAACATATAACTACTTGGTGAAAAAAAATTTTTGACAACAATTTTTTACTGAAGATTTAAGCATATCATTTTAAGCTTCAAAATCATCTTTTTTAGTTGAAAAATTAAATATCTGTTTGAAAGTTTATGTATTTTTTTGAAAATAAACTTTCTGGTAGGATATACCAGGTGTATACATATGAAACCGGTATTGCCATCTAGCGGCCAGTAGGCAAACTTGTAGGCACTGTCGGAACTTACCATTTGTGCTAATTGGCGTATTG
>NC_046658.1:115083120-115101688 GCF_010883055.1 Belonocnema kinseyi | reverse complement strand
CGCATACTTTGAATAAAATATTTGTTATCATTCTCTTGAAATAAATGTGTTTTTTTCTTGAAAAAATACCGGTTTCATATGTATACACCTGGTATATGTCGTTTAACGAAAATTTATCTTTCTGGTTGAAAATGTACTACAGTGAAACTCTTCTATAGCGCCGAACTGGGCGCTGACTGTGAGTGGGAACTAAGTCATCATAGCCCGCTGAACTTTTGTTTGTTCACGCCGGAGTGCTCGCCTGAGTGATAACCGCACACCCCGCGCAGCTCCTGTTACACATTCCTGGTGCGCGGCGTCGATTCTCGACAGGGCTATAGAAGGGAGGGCTATTGAAGAGTTTCACTATAATTGGTTAATACTGTATCTTTTTTGGTTGAAAAGTCTTTCGCAATAATAAAAATTTCAATGAAACTGTGCAGTAATCGGAAGCTGTCGAAGGTATTGCGTACTAAAATTCAGGCTATATTAACATTTTGCATTTCCAGTACTTTTTTTTCTCTAAAGTTCAAGTAGCAGCTTCAAAATTCATTATATTACACAAAGAATACGTCATTTAAAACCTGTGCTATTTTTCTAGTTAAAAAAACACGTTTAATTTGGTCATTTAAAATTCATAGTCACCCTTTAACTTTTTTTTTAAATTCATAACGTAGGAAGTAATCAATTTACAAAGAAAATATTTTTAGATCAACAAAGTTTAGATACATTTTTTTTTAATTAGAAATATTTAATTTCGTTCAATTTTAAATTTTAAATCTTTAAAAATAAAACAAAGAAATTAAATATTACAATGGTGTGTAGACTTCATGCAATTGGAAGATCAATCATATTGATAGTTTCAACATTAAATATGAAATGCCTAAATTTTTCTTCAAAATGTACAGAACATGAATGCTGTGTTCGTTTTGTGTAAATCTTTTTAAAAAGTATCTGATAATATAAAAAAGCATCTGATCTGCATTATGTGTAAAATTATACATGTTTATTTTTTGTGCTATTTGTGTTTTTGAGAAATTCTATTTTTGTAAATTGTACAAAAATAATCGGCATTTCATCATTTTTCGAATTAAAATTGTTTTAAAATCCCGTAATTGTTATGGGCAGACCCAAATTTTTCCATGTTCTTTAAAACTTCGCGTACACGGGTATCCACCTTTCTTTTTTCAATATTTTTAAATAATTACGCAATTAAAATCGTTGGCTTGTCTTTTATATCAACAAATAAATATCAAAAATAAGTGAGAAGGCACACAATATTTCAAAACACAAAACAACGTTTGTCCAAAACGTACGCATACTCCAAAATTGATTATTTTTTGAAAAAATTTGTTTAATAATTTCTAAACACACAATTTCCTTTTAATTGAGCTAAAAAATGACGATTCAGAGGCCATGAGAGAAATCTTAATCCTCTTTAATGCAAAAATGTACTGCGATGAACACCCGAACACCCGGGTGTGCATACAAGCTTTAAAAGAGCAAAAACTTACTAGTCGATAAAAAAAATAAAGTCCCAAATACATACGTTCCTTTGGAATATATTGCATTTTGAAAGCAAAACATTTGTCATTTTTAGAGAAATCGTAGGTAATTTTCCAATTATTGTAGAAAATCAACAATCAAATTATTATTATTTATTAATATGTGTCACGGTGTCAATCATGAGCTCAATCTATGAAATAAAGGTCCCTTTATTTTCAATCTAGAATTATATATATAAATAAAAAATTATTCTGACCCAATTAACTAGAGTTTTCTTGAAATGCTTGTTGGTTTGAAATGGAATTAGTATATTATGAATTGAGAAACATTAAAAAAAATAATCCAAAAATTATTGTTTGAAATTTTTGACTTATTCTGGATAATTACCACTTTTTAATAATGATGTGATGCCATTCTGTCCTTTGACATTTATATGCACTGAAACCTGTTTATTAATAATTATAAGCGTCATTGTCACAGCGTCATGCACAATCAATTATTTACTCCAGGTAAACCTAATTTCTATCCAATGGAATTTTAGCCTTGGGGTGCAAGATATTAAATCCACCTCATCGAGGGGATATTCATCTTAAAGCTGTTCAGGTATACATATGTAGCCCTTACTAACCTGAAATTAGAATAACTAGACTAGGCATTGCCTACTTGGAGCACAAACAAGGTGAACCAAGTGCTATACACATGTTCTAAGCATAATTAATTTTCTGACAAAACACCCTGTCTCTTCAGTAACGTTAATAGTTACATGAAAGCAATATATTTAAAATTCGTAACATCGTTACGTTTTTTTTTTTAATTAACTTGTATCTTGACTTAGTCAAGATTTTTGAAGTAACTTGAAATTTTAATTTTAGTTACTTAGAAGTTACCTTACGTTTTTTTGTTGTATATTATCTCATATTCCCGTGTGGAGATTGCCCAGCTTAGCCTCTTTTGATTAGTGGCCCTCTAGAGGCCCCACAAAGGCGGTTCACTCTGGAAACGCCTAGCTGGGCCCTCACAGGGGCCTATATATTTGTGCGTTTATTTTTATCTACAAAAAGTTCTGAGTACGATCACCAAGTTAAATCAAAAAATAATTCGAAAAAAAACATTAAAATGTTATAAAAATTTTTTAAAAACACACATTTTCTATTAAATTTTTTACCTTGTTTGGAGAATAATATAATTTTTTCACTTTTTATAAGAACTAGGTTATTTTATAGATAATAAATCAAAGAATTTAGTACTTCACAATTGTAATAACATTTTAAAAATTAGGAATGCAATGTATGAAATATTTACATTCTGAAAATTTCACTAGTTCATTTTTTATAGTTACATTTTGATTTGAGTATTCTAATTTTAATGAAAGAATATTTCAATAATTATAATTTAGATCTCTAAATCTTTAATTTGGCGGAAATATACATTTCAATTGTAATTTTGTGCTAAATTTCGAAATAATTCTTGTTATCGCCTTGGCTGACTAGATTTTTGATCCGGTTCAATTCCGGCTGTTAAGTTCCGTTCCATGATTCAATGATTCTCTTCGTCGCCATTTCGCGTCCGCTAGCAAACTAACACTTCGGCTTCGCAGTCGGAAGTTTCCGTGTTCGATTGTCGCTGCCTGAACTTTTTTTGAATCTATTTTACATTTACTTTTTAATTATACAAATTTGTATGAATATAATTATCTTCAAAAATTACGCAAATGATATTTTTTTAATGTTCACAAATTATACGTAAATTTAGAAGAAATTCTCATATCCACAAAAAAAGAGCTCGCCCGCATGAAACTTCTTTATACTAGTAAAACTTGAACAACAACAAAAATGGCAAAAATAAAAGGGTTGGGTTTTTGAGAATATCTACTTCAATAATGTTTTCAGAAAAACCGCCGCAATCATATTCAGTTTCTTAATTTTGTTAATTTTGCGGAATATTTCGAAAGTGGACAATTATCCGTACCAGTTTCATGAATTCGCTCGCAAGTTTGTACCTGTTGGATCTCGTGCTTCATGGTTGGTCATTGTACATCCCCCACATTTTTTATAGCACTTATAAAATTAAAAGTTGAACGGTGGAGAAATCCAATTTGATAATTGTGAGTTTTCTTTTGTTAAAGCTCATTCCTCTTTAAACGAACACCTACTGACTATGTGTCTGATGAGAAAAAAAAAGGTTGAAGGCAAATTTTCAGATCTAATTAAAACACAATTTTGTTAATAAAAATTTTAATGTACCTTGTGTCTTTTCTAGTGAATCTTAAATATCATTTTCAATAAGGAACTAACAAAAATCATGAAAAGCGATACGATTATAAAAGAACAATAATGATTATTTTTACCATTTCAAAGTGTCTCAACGCTAACTCTCGATAAATCTAGATAAACTAGTACGGGTATCGCTTTAAAAAAAGGTATATCTAAATATTCACTCTGGTTTAAGAATAACATCCCAAAGAGCCTCTGCTTGCTATAAAAGTGAAGAAATAATAAGAATGGCGCGTCGTGATGGAAAAGAGATTATGTTAGATGAGCTGGGAGAGTCTAGAGGATTACTACCCTACCACGGAACAGCAAAAGCCTGCCTAAATTGTATCCTGTTTCCATAGCATGATCCATTTTGTGGTGAGAAAAAATCTCAGGCAAGAAATCCATTAGCGTAGTGTTTAATAATTATTATTTCAGAGTAGCCCCGTTAATCCATAAAATATCCTGAGACAGAACTCAATTTACATAAGAAATTTAATTGAACTTCAGGCTTTTAATATTTTATCCTTTTTCCGCCAATTCTATCCATTTTTAAATCATTTTTCCCTGTTTTATAAAATTTTCATGTTCTATAACATTTTATCGCATTTCTCTGTTTAACAATTCCCTACTAATGCTCCTAAACGTACCAAAAATTTTAATCTCATCTTTTTCAGCCAATTTGACCAATTTTCAAAACAAACATTATTTAATTTATCCATAAACAGTTTCAGTTAATAACGCAACAGTCGAATTTTCAAGCCGCAAACACTTATTTTTTTAATGAGAGTTCATTTTTCCAGCAAGAAAGATGACTTTTGAACCAAAAACTATTCTGCCGAAAAAGATGAATTTTTAATCCTGCAAAAAAATTCAAAAAAGTTTAATTTTCAATACATTAAATAACTTTTTAACAAAATGATAACATTTTTTCAAAATACCTGAATTTCGTAAAATATAATTTAATTATTAACATGCAAAGATGAAATTTCAAACAAATATTTTACTTTCTAGAATTTTTTTTTTTAAATCATCGGTCGCACTTATATGCAAATAGAGAAACTTTCGAGCAAACGGGTGAATTTTCACAAAAATAGATGCATTTATAATCAAAGAAGTGAATTTTTAAGAAAGCAGTGTTTGAAGTTTTCAAAAAAAAATATATTACTTAAATTTTCTGTTTAGAAAATTCATTTTCAACTAAAGAAAACGAATTTAAAGCCTAATAAAAAAATAAAAACTTACCACGAAAAATAATTGGATTTCTCTTAAAGTGCTCAATTAATTCAGTTCGAATTTAAGCGAAGTAACCATAAAAAGGAGAAATTTTGCGAAAGCAGAGAAAAACTAAGAATTCTTTGAAAAAAAGGGTAATAAAAGAATAGCGGAAAGTATAATAATGGTATACAGCTGAACAGTTTATATTATTAATGAATGATCGCTTTAAGAGCTCCATTGCCGACATTTTAAATTCAATATATGCTTTTTGTACTCATATTCCAGTAGTCATTAACATTTCTGTATGCACTAATACAGCCCCTCAGTAACTTTGATTTTTTGCGGAATCAACTTAAAATGCTTTGCCAAAAACTCCTTGTTATTATATTTTTCATACTGACCAAAAAATGTTATTTTTTAAAACAATTTCTATCAACAATTTCACATTTTCACAATTTTTTTCATGAATAGGATTGATTTTTTTGCAGAATCAACTAGAAATATCTTGCTAAAGACACCTTGCTGTTATATTTTTCTTAATGAGCAAAAAATATTCATTATTGAAAGAATTTTTATCAACAAATGCACATTTTGAAGATTTTTTTATTAATAGGCTTGATTTTTTTTTTGCAAAATTAATTCGAAATGTCTGGCACAAGAATCGTGCTGTTGTAAGTAAAAATCAAACTCGCTTCTTGGAGATTGTCATACTTTCAGCCATTTTCGACTCATGTGGCCCTGAAATTTGTGAATCTCTGCAGGAAAACAAATCAACAACGTCTTGAAGTTGCTGCTGCAGCTAAAAGTCGTTCCTCATTTTGTTTGCTTTATTTGTTTTATTTTTTTCAAGGAAGACGTTCATAAATAGACTGCATTTTTTACGGAGATATTGAGGGAAACCTTTAAAGTATTTTTTTAACACCGAATACAGAATACAAAATCAGCACTTATGTGACATCATTTGGAATAATGATCCACAATCAAAATGTAAAAAAGTAGACTTGATTCGATTCTTACTCACTGAAGCATGAATGCCTGTCCAAAAACGGCCCTTTTCAGTGCCAAATGAGTCAGAAATGGCTAAGAGTATGACAATCTCCAAGGAGTGAGCTCGATTCTTACTTACTACCAAAGCACGAATGTCTAGCTAAAAATGTTCCTTTTTAGGGCCACATAATATGCCAAGTCCGATTGAGCAACCTCACAGTAAAAAGAAAGTGTTAATGAAGCACCAATATTAGGGTCCCATATACCTCCAACAGAAATTACCCGTGCGGTGTGAATGCTGCACCGTAATGTAGGGTACAGATTCCCAATCACTTGGGGTACGCAGTACCTACTACTTTGGGTACGACGTGTCCGCTTCTGAGGGTACGAAATGAAAAACGTCATTATCGACGCATACTATCCCAGTAGGCACAAAATTTGGCGACGTCTTTACGACATCGTTACGACATCTTTACTACAACTTCACGACATCCTATGTCCATTTCGTTACGGTGTCTTTGCGATATCATCAAGACATCGTCAGATCATACGACTTTTTTACGATATTATGATGACACCTTAACGACATGGACATAGGATGCCGTAAGGGTATCGTAACGATATCATAAAGACGTTGCCAAACTTTGTGCCAACTGGGATGCGCGTTCTTAACTTCTTAAATACTTCTTAAATGCTTTTCAAGATTTGAAATAGCCATGCCTAAATGCATTGTTTATTATTTTGACAGCTTTGCTAATGGTATGTCATGGTCATTGAAGTTTAGCAGGTGCGTTGTTCGCACTTTGTAAAATTGAGCCATTAGGTATTTCAGATTAAGTGGGGATATCCAAGATGTCTGCACGATGAGGGGCAAACAACAATACGAAATACATGGGACGAAACTTTATTTTCATAATAACTTAGAAAATAATTATTTTTCACAATAAATGTATTCAGATATTATTTATATTTTTCCAAAAATATTAAATTTAATAATAAAATTGATATTTTATTTTATAACTGTGAAAAATAATGTTTTCCTCTGTGAAAAATAATTAAGTTTTATCCTCTGGGATTTAAATTACTGCTTCACCCTCATTATACAGAACACTTGCCAGGTGGTGTCATAACTTAAAATACTTAATATTAGAAATTTTAGCGCATATATAACTGGAGGGAACCAGGCAATGACAGAGTTATTGGCAAAATAAAAGAGACAGACTATGAGTCTATGAGTTTGCGGGATAAGTTATCTCTCCCGCGCAGCGATCTGATTGGCTGTTTACCGCTCTCCTCTAAATTAAGGTTAAATAGTTTACATGTATGCGCAAGTAAGATGCTATTTATGGAGCAAAATTGAAAAGACCAATCATGTTGCTGTGGCAGAACGCGGATATCTCTGGCATGCGCAGTAGTTATTCCTGTGTATTTTTAGGTTATGTAAGGCCATGTGTCAATTTAAAAATACACAAGAATCACTACTGCGAATGCTCGAGATATCCGCGTTTGCTCACAATATAACTTTTTATCTTGCATAATTCGTACCTTAATAAGAATGCATAGTGGAGCATAGGCATGTTAAGATTACTAAAAAAGTAGAGCATATGGATGCTAAATTCCCCATGCATGAAGTTGTTCGATATTTGAGATGAAAAGCTCTTTCTATACGCGTAATAATAGCATCCTCAGATTTATCTGAATTTAAAAAAAACATTAGGAAAACGTACAAATTCAATTTGATAAAAATAAGAACTATTTGGTCAAATTTTCTATTACTAGGCATCAATCTAGAAAGTTTGAAATATTTTTCAAAGCATTACTTTATTATGAAAGTTAAATGTTATGATACAATTTTAACATTATTATTTATCATAATAAGTTTAACTTCATCAATTAAAAAATACTTATTTAAATAAGAATTAAAAATACGAGAACTGAATCTACAATTCTTTAGGGCCTATAAAATTATACAATTTAAATAATAATTTATGTTTTGTCAATATGTAAATTTTTATTCAATTCTCGTACAGTTTGTTGCGTAATTATTTACATGAAAGTACCAGAACCTCGATTTCAACTTCTCGTCAACAAAATACGCAAATTTATATTAATAACTCGAGCATTTAACCTTTTTTAACAATAAATAATGCGTTGAAAATTATAATAAACATTCTAAGCATTCATGCGTTAGAAAGAGAGATTCGATAAACTAGATTAGTGGGCATCGGAATCTCACCCTTGGTAATTTCATTCATGTTCATACCTCTAAGCCTAGTTTCACAAAGTGGAATCCGCATACCTTCAACTTTTCTAAGACCATGGCATGCTTGACAACAGCTGCCAAAATTTCAAAACAGTAACATCTGACCTTTCGTACATGACCTTGTTGCTATTTCGTACCCTACATACTCGGTATGTCCAGCGGCGGATCCAGGCCTTGGTCTCGGAGGGGGCGATCGGGGCGTATAAGTCGAAAAAAGCAAAAAAAAAAAAATATTTCAAGTTATAAGTATAAAAACTTAGAGCTCGGGGGGGGGGCGATCGCCCCGATCGCCCCCCTCTGGATCCGCCAATGGGTATGTCGTACCCCAAGTTCGAGAGATATCTGAATTCCTACCGGGGTACAAAGAACACCGTTATAATTTTACCTGAAACAAAATATACCCCCCAAGTTTTTACTGTGCCCCCGCGATGCATGTCAGGTCACCATAAACAATATGAAAACAAGGATTTTTTTGCAAGACAGTTTGAATTTATTCCGCAAAAAAATTAAGCCTGTTCATGAAAAAATGGTCAAAATATGCATTTGTTCTTAAAAATTGTTTAAGTAATTAACAGTTTCTGTCACTTTTGTGAATATGACAGCGAAAAATCTTTTGCAAGACATTTTCCATTGATTCCGAAAAAATCAAACCCATTCATGAAAAAATGGCCAAAATGTTCTTTTGTTTATAAAAATTGTTTAAATAATTATTATTTTCTGTCACTTTTAAAAATATGATAGCAAAGGGTCTTTTCTAAGACATTTCGAATTAATTATACACAAAAAGCAAGCCTATTAATGCAAAAATGGTCAAAATGTGCATTTGTCTATCAAAATTGTTTAAATAATTAGCATTTTTTGTTCACTGTGAAAAATTTAATAATAAGGTTTCTTTAGCGAAACATCTCAAACTGATTCCGCAAAAACATCAATCCTATTCATAAAAAAATGGTGAAAATGTGCATTTGTTTTAAAATTGTTTAAACAATTAACATTTTTTGATAACTATGTAAAATATAATAGCAATAAGTCTTTGGCGAAACATTTTCAGTTAATTTCACAAAAAAATCAAGCCCTTTCATCAAAAAATGGTCAAAATGTGCATATATTTATAAAAATTGTTTAAATAATTTGCAATCATTAGCTACTCTTAATTCATTGTAAGCGCATACCATTATCTGTGATATTTTATGCAAAAGTTATGGATTACGATTAGCTAATCATTACGAATCATGAAAAAATTACTTTTGTTAATTAATTTGCTTATAAAATTATTAACAATTTTCGCTTGTTACTCCTACCCACTGAACATTATTTTTAGTTAGTTATTACATTGATTTATGACCCTTTTTAATGAATTCGAAGGTCTTAGAAGAAATGGTATCACGGAAAAGCTTAGCAACAAAAAGTTGTAACTTTGTTGTTGAATAAAAAATTTCTGTATAGTCGAAATAAAATATCCACAGTTGTTAGTTATACCTGGAAGCTTTACGGTCATTTCTGAAAAAAACATTCAAATCCGTTAAGAATTGCACTGTCGGTCGACTTTCGTCCAAAAAGGTGCTTTTTTCCACTGTGCGTCGCTTTTTACCAATTTTTTAAAAATTCTTGCATTTTAATAAATGACGGCTTATTTTTGCCGAAAAAACATTCTCTACAATTCTACTGTTATCAATTTTTAAAATAACTAAATAATCATAAAATATAATTAATTCTTTAAAAAACCTTTTTTTATTGTTATAAAAATTTCTGCCATAGAAAAATTAACTTTAAAAATTAAAAACAGTAGAGTTTTAGAGATTGTTTTCCCTGAAAAAAATGAGCCGTCATTTATTAAAATGCAATCATTTTTTAAAACTTGGCAAGAAGCGACACATAGTGGAAGGAAATTTACTTTTTTCGTTCAAAAATATCCACGCCCTTCAATTTTGGACCGATTTTTTTTCAATTAAAGTTCATTAAATTCTAAAGAGCTTGACGCTCCAAACTTTCATCTTCTCTATTTGTTTATTAATCATTTTTCCATTCAAAGTATCGAAAAGCTGAAATTTTATACATAATAATGGTTTACGCTTTAATAACTGATCCGAAAAACTTTATATTGTCTTAAATGAATGCTTAGATTAGAATAAACTAATTTAAATGTTTATAATAACCATTGTTATAAAGAATTCATGTGGCAATATATTAAAATTTGAGATTTTTTCCAACTATAATTTCCTTAAATAACCAGAACGACTTCAGATATTCCTTGACATAATAAATATTCAATAATATTTGTTAAAATATAACAATTAAAATTTTTATAAACAAATTCAAAATTTTGGCTCTGTCGCATAGAACAATTTTTTTGCACTGAAAATATTTTAAGCTATTGGACGAATGACTCCCAGTCACAAAAATATTAGAAAAATTAACAATACTCTCACTGACAATTCTTGTAAGAAAATATTTAAACTTGATGTTTTGTGAAATTTAAATTTCCTTTAATGGCCAGAATGTATACATATGTTCTTGAAAATAATGTATCTTTGATAATATTTCGTAAAATGTAAAAATCGGAATATTTATAAACAAATCCATGCATTAGTTACGAAAGAAGAAATATTTCAAAAATCTGAAATTCATGAAAAAGTACTTATTTTTTGCATTCATTACTAATTCAGTGGTTTTTTGTCAAAAGATTTTATATTGAGTGAATCTTAGCATACAGTGTTGTGATTCACTCTCAATATATTGCGATTGAAAACTCGACTTTTTCCAAGTGAAACTGCAAAAATTTGGAATTTGTTCATATAAATTGTTTATAAACATTTTAATTGTTCTGTTTCCCTCAATATTATAAAAAATACAATTCTTAGGAGTACCTCTAGCCATTCTAGCTATTAAAGAAAATAAAAATTTGATAAAACCTTAAATTTGAATATTTTTTCACGAGAATTATGTATAACAATGATTATTGTTAACTTCTCAAATTCTATTTCACTGGAAGACAAAAGTTCGGAGCATCAAGCTCTTCATAATGTAATGCACTTTAATTTTAAAAAAAATCAAAGTCGGACCAAAATTAAAGGCTCTGGACATTTTTGAACGAAAAAAGTGCATTTCCTCCCAGTATGCGACGGTCAGAAAAAATTCAATTGTAAAAAAATCATGAAAAACTAATATTTTTCCTTGTGAATTTTAATATTTTTCATACAAAAATCTTATAATTACGATCATTAAGAAGGAGGAACTGGGGGGTCAAAAATAGCCCAAAATAAGTAATGTAGTTTATGGACAGCCCCATATCAATATTACGACTTCGAAAGTGTTTCGATCCACCTCGTACTGGTTTCCCCTAATCCATGAGTGACATCGTAATTACTGAAGGTTTATTTTGACTCAACCCTACTTAATTTAAAGAATGCTTGTTTTTAAAACTAACAGAAACAATACTTATTTAGCCACCCAAAACAAAACATTGTGGGCAGCACCTACCTCCTTTCCTTACACATTCGTAAAGGGAAGTCGAGCTTTTCTTAACACAAACAAACTATAATCTCTTAATGCGCACAAACATCGTTTAATTTCCACAAAATATTTTCTAACTGCAGTGATAATTTAATTTAAACACGAAGTGTGCACTCTAATTTCGCCAGTGTTCAGTCATGTATATTGCATTAATTACACAGATAGCAAACCCTCCTCAAATTCCATAAAGTCAACAGCTTATGAAACTGTATTTAATTTTCGAGAAATATGTGCAGTTTACATTATGTTTGAACATTTCATTTTATAGTTATGCAGGGGAAAATAACTTGAAGTAATGAGCGCTGGTACTAGACTTAAATATTAATTAATCTGACAAAAAATATCCACGATGCGAAAATTTCCGCCAATTCAGAAGTTATCTGTACAATCAACCATTTTTTTCAATCGAAATTTGCTAAGTAATTTAGAGATATCTGAATTAAAATTTTTTTAGATTGATGAAATTATAGAAACATATATAAATAGAGGGCGGCGGTAACAAACTCACAAGATTATTATTATTGAAAAAATTATACAATTTTTATATAATTATAAATTATGTAATTATAAAATTCTGCATTTCTTCAAATTTTAATTTATTCACTGCAATTTTATCAATCTAAACATTTTTTTAAAATTCAGATATCTTCTAGAATTATTTGGAAAACTTTGAGTTCAGAAACAATTTCCACTGAACTAATAACTTTTTCCTTGGCGGAATTTTTTGCATCGTGATGTTTTAGTAATATTTTAGTTCTTATCTAATACAAATTTTTAATGAATAAAATACACAACACAATATAATCAATATAATTATGATTGGTATTATCATTAAAAGTATAACTTTAAACATTTTTGTCTTTTTATATTCTCTCAGATGTCCAATTAACTAAATTATGTTAACAATTTTGTACAAGTCGACTAAGAGTGTGAAATCTTAAAACAGAATTGGTGGATCAAGTTTTCGTAGTAAGTAGCATTGAAATTTCGTCTAGTGGATTTATGTTGAGATTTTTAGACCAATCCGCTGAACAGTTTAGGCTCAAGGTCGATTGAATTTCTGAAAAATAGATTTTTTTCAACGAAAAAGTGCAAAATATTGAAAAATAATTAATAAATCCAAATGTGCGAGATATAATCCCAGACATTGACCTAGAGTTAGGTTAGGAATTTTATACAAAACATTTCAATAGTGTAAGCTCAAGGTTGACTGAATTGCTGAACAATAGAGTTTTTTTCAATTAAAAGTAGAAAACCTTGAAAAATACTTGATCAATCGAAATTTGGTAATGAATAGCGCCTGAGTTTCATTTCGTCAACTTATAGAAAATGTTCTGAATCAATCAGTTAAACAGTTTAGGCTCCCGGTTAACTGAATTTCTGAAAGACAGAAATTATTCAATTAAAAGTGCAAAATTTTGAAAAAAGTAGACTTTTTTATTAAATAGTCAATTTATGTTTGAATTTTCAACTAATGAGTTGAATAGTTTAGGCTCCTGATCGACTGAATTGCTAAAAAGTAGAATTTTTCCAATGAAATGTGAAAAATCTTCCAGAAATAACTAATGAGTTATAATTTGGCGCAGATAATCCTTGATATTCATATAATAGAGTCACAATGAAAATGGTGTACAAATCAATTCAATAGCGTAAGCTCCGACTCGACTTAATTGCTAATCAATGCAATTTTTTCAATTAAAATTTTTAAAATCTTGAAAAAAAATTATAAAACAAAATCAAGTTTTTGCAATAATAAGTGAAAAATCTTGAAAAATAACTAATGAATCATATTTTTGAAACACAGAATACTAGATATGCATGTAATATAGTATATTTAATTGAAATTTTTCTGAAGGTGAATAAGGATTATGCGCAAAACTTATTTGTTTTTTGCAATTTTTTGATGATTACGAAAGGTTTCATACACATCAGTAAAGTTCGCTGAAATGTCTCATACATTCACGATGGCTAACGTTCCTTCGAAAAGAAAAATAATTTTTTTAACTACATGGATATGATTAAAGGAATAATTGAGGTTCTACACCAAGTAAGCGGACCAGGACTTTTTATACCTAAGAATAGCTGGTATTTCTTCCTGAACTTCTTTTTTTTTAATTCGTGAGAAATGTTTTGTTCTAATTTGCAAAGTGTTTTTGAATTCGGCTAAATAGTTCATAATTTAACATATGATATGCAATTCACTAACAACGACATAAACATGGCAATTTGAGTTTTTGAATCTAATGTTAAAACAATTTAGTATTATGCGTGTAAGATGACTTGAAATTAATTTTGTTTAAGCTTTCTAAAAGTATAATTAATGAGTTAATAGTCGAAGCATCTTTTAAAAGAGATTTTAATAACCTGAAAGATTTTTAATAGAGATATGAGGTAGTTCCCTCTTTAATTAGTACGGGCATGTAACAGTCCGCCACGTGCCTAATTATTATATGTCGTCATATTCAAAGGCTTTATAATTAGAAAAACCAATTTATTTTTGTGAAATTTTAATAAATAGTGCAAAATAGGTAACAGCAAGTCTGTATAGCCTATTTGTATTTTTATTTTGTTTAAATAATACGGTTCGGATAATTATAGTTTATCGATGACTCTAAATTCATGTTATCAGGCCTGATGTTAATTTCTTGTTGTTGCTTGTTAAAGTAAAGAAAATATAGAGATTACCTCAGAGAGGAACATTTTATGTAATAAAAAAGTACTTTAATATATACTGAAATTCACAATAAAGATTCTTTCCTCACCAAATACACTCAAAGATAAATTTAAGATTTATGAACGATATTCTCTAGAGAAAAAAATTTATCAACCCATTCATCAGTTCTTCAATCTAAAGCAAATGAATACAGAAATAGCTTCAGTATAAATTGAAATAAATTTTTCAAGTCAAGAAAGGTACAATGAAATAAGTTTACGGCAAAATAGGTTTTTCAAGGATTCCGTATGAAGAACTCTTTTGGTTCCATTTGGTCAATCCGACGTAATAAAAGAAGGTTTTTAGGCTCATTTTAGATTTTAACTAAAAAGTAGATTAATTCATTGATCATTTACTATTTTTTCATTTTCAGTTAAAAGCCATTCATATATTACGTGAAGCCTTTTTTGTGTATGAGGGGGGGTTAATCGATACTGTTACGTGTTAATTTTTAAAAAATTAGCTGTGTAGGAAATCCATCTATAAAAATATATAGTGTCTAACGTTAGAGTTTAGGAATTTTACAATAAAAGATTCCCATAATGTTGTCAAGACTTCAGATATGTATAATTATATCATTATTTTGATTTTTCTTATGATTTTGTAATAAAATATTTATCCAAAAAAAGTTTTTTTTCCCCAAATTTTGAAATTAATACTACCCGCAAAATTATTCAATTGTTTCAGTCTTACCGGGTTAAGCTAAGATATTTGAAAAATTTCAATAGATTTCTAAGGTTTCCAAATATTTTGAAGCAATAACAACGAGTTTTACAGGATGGTAATACAATTTAGAGGATTTTATTAAAGGATTTTAAAACATCTCAATAAGATATTTTAATGTATTTTCAAGGATCTCAAAAGATTTCGTAGAACTTAAAATATAATATTTCCAGGAATTTTAAAGAATTTCCAGAAATATCAATAGCTTTTATGCAATTTCATGGGATTTCATGACAGGAAGAGGTTTTAAAATATTTCATGAAATTATGAAGGGCTTAAGAAAATTTCAAGGGATCTCAAAGGATTGGAAATATTTTTGGATATTTTATGGTGACTCCTAGAGATTTCAAGAGATTTTATAATACTGAAGAAAAGTTCAAATAATTTATTCGCAAGAACTTATGTCTTCCAAAGCATTTGAGAAATTTTCTGGTATTCTTTATATTTAAATTTATTTCTAAATATTTTAACAAATTCGAAAGATTGTATAATATTTTAAATATTCCAAGGAACTTTGGTAAATTCCAAGAAATTTCCATTTTTTAAGAATATTTTGGAGTATTTCAAAACAATCTTAAAATCTTTGACATGCTTAGAAATCTGTAAATACTGGTTATAAATTTTTTGAATTTCGAAAATAGTTTTTTTTAATTTCTTTAAATCACGAATTTTAATGCATTTTAAGAAATTTTAAAGAATTACAAAGAATTTAAGCTTTCTAAATGAAATTTTAAAGAATTTAAGTTTTCCACAGCATTTCATGAATTTTAAGGGATTTTCAATATTTTAATGTATTTATAAATATTTGAACGAATTCGAAAAATTTTTGGGTATTTTAAAGAACTCCAATGAAGTTACCAGAGATTTAAAAAACTCCAACTAATTTTTAAAGATATTATCAGATTTTATGTAACTTGAAGGGATTCTAAAGGATTTAAAAAACTATTTAAAGAATTTATTTAATAGAACTTAGGGCTTTTCAAGTATGTCGAGGATTTTATAAGATGTTATTATTTCAAAGTGCTTCGAAATATTTGAACAAACTTCAAGGATTTTATGATTATTTAAAAACTCCAGACATTTTACATGGATTATGGGAAACTTCAAAGAATTTTAAAGAGCTTTTGGATTTTCCTTGTACAAAACTCGAAGGAATTTTTAAAAACTTCCAAGAATTGTTAATAGATTTCAATGGATTGAAAATATTCTGGGGTATTTTAAAGCAGTCTAAGAACGTTTTAAAAGATTGAAAAAATTTCAAAGAATATCATTAGCTTTCAAGCACTTTTACAGGATTTTAAGAAATTTTATAGTATGCTAGCCTCATTGCTATACTTGAACAGTTTGTTTTTGAACAATTCCGTAATACTAGTCTAGCAAAGTTATCTCATTTTCGAAAATGACGATTGTTAAAAAATTATTTGTAAAATCGAGGAGAATATCGTTATTCTTAATTGCAATTGTAATTGTGAAATTTTGTAAGAGAATTGAAGACCTAATTCTCAAAAGAATATTTCAGGTAAAAATTGTTTATTTGATATTAATTATTTAAATTTTTCTGTTTTTGCTTACCCTTCAGGAGAAAGTTGCCACTTTTATTTAATTGTAATTTTGTAGGGTTAATTTTAGCCATAGAAATATTCTCTGTACATTTCTTTAGTACATTTTCATTCCAAACATTTGATTTAGGAATCATACAATTATTAATTTTATAAATAATATTTTTCTTAAATAAAGTTGTTTATAAAAACGTAGCAAATGCGTTTATAGATAATCTTTCAAGAAATAAAGTAAGCTATACAACATTAGGGTTAAATAAGAATTGCAACTCATATACCTAAGGGATTATAAAAAAACATTCAAACTTAAATAAATTTTGTTCAATAAACAATTTTAACCTACAATATTTTTTTCGTAAATTTGCCTTCTGACCTTGTCCAAAATTAGTTATAATGAACAATACTAGTATTTCCCTCAAATTTATCAATCATTTTATTTTAGTGCTTATTTTAGCATTTAAAATAACTTCATCACAGACTTAAATAATTGAAGATATGTGTTGGTATTTTGATAAATATATATAAAATAATTTTTTATTTTCTTTCTTTTCATTTAAATGACTTCTAATTATTTGGTAATTTAGTTTTCTCAGGAAGTAAGAAACTAAATTATATTTAAGAATGTATAGTTGTAAATAGTTTTAAAAACACGTTACGAGGGGGGGGAGTGTAATAGATTCATAATGATTTTTTATATGAGGCAGGGAAAGGTTAAAAAATTAGAAAAAATTTGTTACGCATTTTAACAATGGCCCCTTAGCCCTTAAACGGCCAAAACGCCACTACCGGTACACTGCTTTTCAACGGCCAATAACTAAGACTATTGGACACTAGAAAAAATTGAGACACATATATTTGTATTGCTTAAGATCTCTTCTTTCCGACGGTATCAATGAAATTCCTCAAAAAATTTACTTATTATCCCAAAATGCAGTTTAAACAAAAAAAACGTGATTTTTCGTGTCTATTTTTTTTTCTTGGCTGATTACAAGAACTTTTTATTCTTGACAAATTTTCCGAAAAGCGCATAATTTTTCAATAAAAAATTTCCAACGACTTCGTAACCTTTATTGCACTCTGACATCAAACCACACCTTCACCGCATTGTCATCCTGGGAATTTTCGAGTAAACCCAGCAAAAAAAAATGCCAAAGCGTAAAGCCTCAAAAATTGCAACAAACTCCAAATCGGAATGGGATTCCGATGAAAATGATGAACGTATCATCATACCTAATCCAGATTACTCTGGCTCTGATGGAGACGATTCATCAGATGACGAGAATTCGGGATCGGAATTTCCCAGGCCGAATGTATGATATAGATCTGTTTTCCATAACTACACAGCATCTCAAAAACAATTGGAACCAAATCACGTTTTTTCATGGAGTAACGAAGAAAAAGTTTGCCCTGGAAATCTAGATGATCAAGTTTTTCTGTCTGATAATGTACGGAAAAAAATATTATCTATGTCACCTGTGGAGTTATTTGAATGCTTTTTCTCCAGAGAAATAAAAAACTATATCATAGAATCTAGCCAACAAAATGGCTTACAAATATCTACAGAAGAATCAAACACTTTCATAGGTATATTAGTGCTGTCATCCTACAATATCCGAAATAATCAAGAAGAGTAATGGGCAACTGACCCCCTTGTAAAATGCTCTCTTGTAGCTTTAGCAATGAGCCGCAATCGATTTCGTGAAATCAAATCAAAAATAAAATTTTCAAAAACTGAAGATGCTAATGATAAAGTTAAAGCATGGAAAGTTCGTAAAATATTAAATTTATTCCGGCAAAATATTCAACAATTTGGTTTTTTCTCAACAGCACTTTCAGTTGATGAAATGATGGTTCG